>NC_043976.1:43388776-43471276 GCF_902148855.1 Sphaeramia orbicularis | reverse complement strand
GTTCTGTTGTATCAGTGATAAAATGGAGTAAAATGTCTAGCTTGATTTTACACAACTGTCTTGTTCTGTTTTAAGTTTTCATTGTTTTTTTTGTTTTTTAAAGTATTTATTTATTTGCACATCAAAAACAAGAAAAAAAAAAAATCATGCAAGTAACAACATTGTGCGGGAGAGGATAGAAGCCAAAAAAGGCTGGTATAAATCCCTCCCTGGAAATAAACAATACACAAAAAAAGAAATAAAGAATAAAAATGCAATATAACTGAAATAATAAATGTAAAAAATAAAAATCAATTGATATAAAGCCTAAATTTTTTCATACATTAAAGTCCTTTTCTTTTCCTTTTGTCTTGATTTGTTGCATCTTTTACTTTGTGTTTTAGGTCACTTTCCTTCTTGTTTCTTTTTCACAGCTGATACTGAAACAAAACCAAAGTAAAAACCTACAAAACTCCTGGTGAACAGGTTTCAGGACGACCCCAGCTTCTTCTTCTTCAGTCGAGTCGGCGCTGACAGAAAGACGCCGTCTGACCTGAACCTGAGACCACACCTCCAATCCTGGACGCAACCCAACCCTCCCCAGGCTCTGATCAGACCCAGACCGGGGGGACGTCTGCCGTTACACCCCCACCTTCCCCTCTCTCCCCCTAGCCTTAACCTTGCAGATCACCTTCACTAGGCCCCGCCCCCTGGCCCTAACAAACCCATCACTCGTCTCCTTAATTGGCTGCGGTGAACTGATAAGCCCCGCCCACTGTCATCGGGGGGCCTTTGGCGACCACGATGTGGACAGTTGAGACAGCCTGTATTTGAGCTGAGGACTGATTAAGGCGATTACGACGCCAAATCAAGGACGTTGTACGTTTCATGTAAGATTCCCGCGGCGGTAATGAGCAGCTCCTGTGAAAAAGCCGCCTTTTTTTTAACCTTAATTTTCACACTAATTAGACGGCGAGAAGAAACGAAAGCAGGAGAAGCAGAGTCGTTGTGTGTGTGATCTCGGTTTCAGTTCGTCGCACAGTGAGAGGAGAGAAGATGAAACCAGTCGAAGGGGGGTGGGGTGGGGGGGTGGGGGGCGTCATGCTTCCATTGCCGTCCTCGTCTTCCTCCAATTTGTTGGTTTTCCTCCTTTTCCTTTAACCCTTTCAGACCCTTGAAGGTTCTCTGGGTGCTCTGGGTCGGACATCGCATAAACCCGGGTTTTACTTCGTCTAAGAACTCATAGACTTCAAGGCCCGAGTTGATAAATGTCTCCGATTATCGCAATAAAGATGAAAACCGCATAAAACGACCGAAAAGATGCAACAAGAAGAAAAACGACAAGATTTTTCTGTGACTTTCTTTTGTTTATTTTTCTTCTATTCTTAGACATTTGTGCCTGACGCAACGACGATGATCCTCCATCCTCACACTGAGGATGATGAAATCTACTGAATGGAGGAGGCAATGGGATGTCAGGACAGTTAGAGAGGAGGAGGAGGAGGAAGGAGGAAGAGGAAGGAGGAAGAAGAGGAGGAAGGAGGAAGAGGAGGAAGGAGGAAGAGGAAGGAGGAGGAAGAGGAAGGAGGAAGAGGAAGGAGGAAGAAGGATAGATCAGTGATGTAAAGTGTAGAGGAGTAAAAGACGACGTAACTCATTTGGTTTGTTTTTTCTAAAACGCCTGAAAAACCTCTCTATTAATGTATTGAAACAAGAAAAACAAAGTTGTCGTTTTTGTCTCATATTGTCCTTAACGACTTTATTTCTCACGTTTTTTAAAAGGTTTTTCTTCTCATTGTCTTTTACATCGTTTTCATCTTGTTGCATCTGTAATTTTTTTTAACCTTGTACAGCTTTTTTTTCTTGTGTCCTTTACAACATTTTTGTCTAGTTCTTATGACTTTTTTCGTATTGTTTTACAACTTTTTATGTCTTCATGTTGTATTCTTTTACCACTTAACCTCTGCCAAGGAGGTTATGTTTCTGTCTGTCTGTCTCTGTCTGTCTGCAAGATAACTCAAAAAGTTCTGGGCTGATTTGGATGAACATTTCAGGAAATGTTGATATTGGCACAAGGAACAAATGACTAAATTTTGGCACTGATCTGCCTTCGCTGAGGTCTGCGCTCTGAGTCCTTTGCGAGTTGAATGACTTTTTTTATGTTGCATCTTTTATAACTTTTTATCTTGTGTTTTTACAGCGTTTTTGTCTTATGAGTTTTTTGTCTCGAGTCTTTTATGACATTTTTTTTTCCTTGTTGTGTCCTTTACTACGTTTTTCATCTTATTGTGTTTTCACTCAGTTGCATTTTTTGTTAATTGTTTTTATCTTGTGTCTTTTACGCTGTTTTTCCTGTCCTGTCTGGGATTTATTTGAATACGCTGGAGAAGGAGAGAAAAGATATTAAAAAAAAATAGGACCAATGGCCCTGTAGCTTACCGGCCAAATTAAAAGCTTTGGGAAATGTATCCAGATGCCATTTATTATCACCCAGTTGTGTGTATTTATTCTATTACAGAAATAGCCCATGTTTTGGTCATATTCAATCAGATCTGTAAAAAATTCAAATTCACACTTGATATCATTGATACTGATTTATTGGATCAATCCACTTCCTATCCGTTATAATGGGAAAATTTTTCAAAGTGGCACCAAATCCAGAATCAGATCCAGATCAAAATCATTTCAATACCTTGTGTTGACATCATCATAAAGAAGCTGTATACCAAGTTTGAAGTCAATCAGAATTGTAGTTTCGGAGAAAAAGACAATTAAAATTTTTGTAACGGACGACAGACACCGATGGACGATGCATGACGACAATAGCTTACGGCCTTTCGGCCGGTAAGCTAAAAAATCTAAAATTAATACTAAAAAATTAAAACTAAGCATTTAGAAAAAATTGAAAACTAATAAAAACTAGCAAACCTGCTCTAAAAACGAATTAAAACTAACTGAATTAGAGAAAAAAAAGTCAAAACTAAATAAAACTAAACTAGAATGAAAAAGCAGAAACTATTAGAACCTCGGTTATTATAATATCAGTGATAAAATGCAGCATCAGTAAAATGTGGAGTTTGATTTCACAGATTTTCCGTTCGTCTTTTCTCTATGTTCCTAATCCTGTTTTTAACAGATCTACAGCTGTTGAGCGTCGCCGTCGGTCGGTGTTTTGCAGCCGACTTATACCTGACAGGTGAGTCTCCATCACCTCGACTTATGAGCTCAATAAAACTCACTAAGGACGGGATGAAGCAGCGCCGAGGATTATGGGATTTACCTGCAGCTTAGTCTGAATAGCATTCCGGTATCTGGACTTTACCCAGCGTTTTCCTCCTCCGTGTTCACACTAATACGTGTCGTTTCTATTCGTCTCATTTTCCAAACAGGCTTTAGTTTTAATGCATCTGAGGTGAATTATCCATTTGTTTTATTTTTACAACATCCAGACTGATTTAAACGGACGGACAAAATATTGGACAAACAGACAAAATAACACATCAGCAACACAACGACATGGAAATGATGGAAGAGATGCAACAAAACAAAACAAAAAAACCCCGACATAAAACGTGACAACAGTCAACAAAAGGAACTCAAAACATGACAAAAACATTACAAGATGAAAATGACGCAACAAAATTCAAGAAAAGACAAATGATGCAAAAAGACACAGTAAGAGGAACTAAGACAAAAATTAAAGATAAGATTAAAAACAACGCAAAAAGATCTAACAAGATGAAAACGATGAAATAGACAAGACAAGTGTTAGAAAAGTCGCAAAGAGACAATAAGTCAAAAAGTTATGAGAAGAAAGAATCAAGACAAAACTGGTGCAAACGATGAAAATATACAAGTGAAAATAACGACGAAAAAGACATGAAAGATGTGACAAAACAAAAACATTAGAAAAGTCGTAACCAGATGATGACGGTGAACGGAGTCCGAATCAGAAGGTTTCAGTTACGGATGTTAAACTAAAGGACACGTCGCAGTGAAGTTAAGGTTTAGATTAAGACGACATCAGCTTCAGACTTTCAGGCTCTGACGGCGTTTCAGATCCTGGACTTTGTTTTCCTGAAGACCAGACTGTGTGGCACCTTCCACCCCCAACTGGGCCATCCTCCACCACCACCTGGGCCATCCTCCACCACCACCTGGGCCATCCTCCACCACCACCTGGGCCATCCTCCAACCCCACCTGGGCCATCCTCCACCACCACCTGGGCCATCCTCCACCACCACCTGGGCCATCCTCCACCACCACCTGGGCCATCCTCCACCACCACTTGGGCCATCCTCCACCCCCACCTGGGCCATCCTCCAACACCACCTGGGCCATCCTCCAACCCCACCTGGGCCATCCTCCACCACCACCTGGGCCATCCTCCACCCCCACCTGGACCATCCTCCAACCCCACCTGGGCCATCCTCCACCACCACCTGGGCCATCCTCCACCCCCACCTGGGCCATCCTCCACCCCCACCTGGGCCATCCTCCAACCCCACCTGGGCCATCCTCCACCACCACCTGGGCCATCCTCCACCCCCACCTGGACCATCCTCCAACCCCACCTGGGCCACCTTCCGCCCCTACCTCAGCCACCTTCCGCCCCTACCTCGGCCACCTTCCGCCCCTACCTCGGCCACCTTCCGCCCCTACCTCGGCCACCTTCCGCCCCTACCTCGGCCACCTTCCACCCGTACCTGGGCCATCTTCCACCCATACCTCAGCCACCTTCCGCCCGTACCTCGGCCATCTTCCGCCCCTACCTCGGCCACCTTCCGCCCCTACCTCGGCCACCTTCCACCCGTACCTGGGCCATCTTCCACCTCTACCTCAGCCACCTTCCACCTGTACCTCGGCCATCTTCCACCCCTACCTCAGCCACCTTCCGCCTGCACCTCGGCCACCTTCCGCCTGCACCTCGGCCACCTTCCACCCGTACCTCGGCCACCTTCCACCCGTACCTCGGCCACCTTCCGCCTGTACCTGGGCCATCTTCCACCCCTACCTCGGCCATCTTCCACCTCTACCTCAGCCACCTTCCGCCTGCACCTCGGCCACCTTCCGCCCGTACCTCGGCCACCTTCCGCCCGTACCTCGGCCACCTTCCGCCCGTACCTCGGCCACCTTCCGCCCGTACCTCGGCCATCTTCCACCTCTACCTCGGCCATCTTCCACCCGTACCTCGGCCACCTTCCACCCCTACCTTGCCATCTTTCACCTCTACCTCAGCCATCTTCTACCTCACCATCTTCTGCCTCTACCTAGGCCATCTTCTACCCCTACCTCACCATCTTCTACCTCAGTATCTTCTTTTTGAAAAAACCACATGGACTTTAACAGACTAAATCTGATCCTCGAGGTATGAGGGCGACCCTAAACAACAGATAAATCCTTCACATCCTCATCCTTGTTTCTTTCAACATGAGGGACATCACTGATCCTCCTCAAACCCTCCGTCTTTATTAACGCAGCGTCGACTCGTATCTACAGCGTTTGCGTCTGAATCTGGTAAAACCAACAACAGCGCTCAGGTGGGAAATCAGCTGTGAAGGCATGGGATGTGAGTGGGCGGAGACAAGGAATAACCAGACACCAATGGGATTAACGGGATACGAGAAGATGGAGAACCAGAGACAAAGAGTAGGAGGAAAGAAGACGAGGAGGACTTCATGTAGAAAAACAAACCCAAACTGGACTTAATGAAGAGCAGGTACTTATTTTCATGTTGTATTTTAAGTCTCTTAGAATATTTTTTCCACTGTTCTGATTGTTTGACAGTTTCATCTCATTTTTCAAAATTGTCTTTTACATTGTCATTTTGTCATATGTTTGATAATTTCTTGTTTTTCCATTTATTTATTTTAATTATTCTCTTCCATTCCTTTTTTATGTCACTTTCATTGTGTTTTTTTTTTTTGTTTGTTTGTTTTTTCTTAGTTTTCATCACTTATGGTGTGGTTTTCTATCACAGTTGTTATTTTCCTTGGGTTTTTTCATGGCTTTTTGTCACATTACATAATGAGTTTTTAATGTTCTTTTGTCATGTTTTTAGACCATTTCAATCTTGCCTTTTTTTTTTTTTTTTTTTTTTTTAAAAACACCATTTACAATATTGTTTTTCATCATGTTTATGTCATTTTCATCTTGTATCTTCATTCCATGAACATAATTTTTGTTTTGTCGCAGCTTTATGGTGTTTTTATCCTGTTATGGTTTCATTTTGTATTTTTTACATCATTTGTTGTATTTTCTATGACATTTTCATCTTCTTGCCTCATTTACATTGTTTTTTTTGGTGTTATTACAGTTTTAACCTTGTGTCTTTGGTTGTTTGTTTTAATTTACATAATTTTTCATTGTGTTTTTTTTGTCATTTTCATCTTTTGTTATTATATCCTTATTGTATTGTTGTATCTTTTATGTTGTTTTGGTCTTACTACAGTTTTAACCTTGTGTTTTTGGTTGCTTTTATATGATGTTTGTGTAATCTATCCCATCTTATTACATCGTTCATTTCTTTCTCGTCTTGTGTTTGTTGCATCTTTTTCTTTTTTAGATTGATCTTGACTTTGTCACAGTCGAAACATAAACCTGTAAACTATACTACTGCCGTCACCTCAGTATTTCATGAACATACGACCGCTGTTTTTTCCCGTGGCCTTCTATCGGTTTTGCGTCAATCTGAAACCCTTCAACTCGTCTTAAAGCTGATTTTATTCCAAACACACGCTCTCACTTTGTGTCTCATTAAACAGAGAACATGCTGCTTCAGTTTGTCCTCCACAAACACCAGAGGCTCTGCAGCTGCAATCCATCATCTTTACTCTCCGACAAAAAACTCACACTGAGGTCTGCAGGAAAGCACTCGCACACAATTAGGAATCAAGTCCAGTTTCAGGCACACAAACATGATGAAACACAAACGTCTCCTGAGCCCCGAGTCGCCACAGTTCGGCCTCAAATCTGCTTTATTACAGGGCTGTGAAATTTAACAAACGCCCACAAAAAAGACCAATGTTTAACTGAGCCCATGTTAAAAAAAAAAAAAAAAAAACAGGGTTTAGAGTCACACATTTGCTGTAAACCACAGTTCACGCTTCTGCTGCTGTTGGATTTTATGAATGAATGTTGAAAACAACTATAGAACAGAATGACGGCGCAGATAAACTCCCATATGTGATCATTAAATCACAAAATTAACGACCTGCCGTAAAAACCTTCATGCACTGAACACATGAACTAACAGAAACAGAAGCCGATCCTCTGAAAACAAATCACGCTAATTGCAAAAATGGACAAAACTGAACCAAATCAGTAAGAAAATAGTAAAAATGGGCCAAAGTAATCAAGAACTTTGATAGAAAAGATTGAATATAATGATAAAGCAAAATCAAAATAATCAATAAAATGAGCAAAAATTAACAAAACATGGCAATGACAAAGAATTTATTACCATGGCAACCCAGCTGGAACTGCCTGGCTACAAGTCACAAAATAGTCAATTAACATTTCTTCAACCCCTGTGACCCTAATGAGGATAAAGCGGGTTCAGATAATGAATAAACCAACATTTCTTTAACAGCTAGATATTTATTGAACATTTCGACTGTTTTTTAAAAATTATCTGTCTCACCTTTAATGGGACGTCACCTCTATTTGGACAAAAAGGGGCGGGGCTACAGGAGCGCGAGGGGTCAAGAGTGAGCTAATGCTAATAATGAGCTAAGGCTAATAATGCTACTGCTCACTTGAAGTACAGTTTACACTGTTGTGTTCATGCTCAGACACATTTCGAATGAAGTCCCTCGTTGTCTAATTGTGGAATTCAGAAAAATTTCTTCAACATACTTTGCAGATAGTGAGCTGTCAATCACAAAACACATTTAGGCCTCCATTGGCTGTGAGATCCAATCAACAGAGGTCACATTATGGACTAGATCATGGATTAGAAGATCCAAATAAAAGCAACGAGACTCAAAAGCATCCTGGAAAAATGTTACTGATTTGCTGTTTTTAAAGTTTATTTCAGTGTAAGTCTACGGAAGCTTTTTAAAGAATCATCTAGTGGTCGTCAGTGGTACTACAATGTAGAATAAACCTTTCAATGGTACTAACTTATTAGTAAATGGCCTAATATGTTGGCAAGATGAAGTAAACTGCAATATTGTACATGCACCTAATCTATATCTGCAGTTCTGTTAATTGTTTGTACATATTAGAGCTACTTTAAACATGCATATTTACATATACACACATATGTGTGTGTGTGTGTGTGTATAAGTAAGCATGTGTATATATAGGTATGCATGTGTGTGCATGTGTGTATAGGTATGCATGTGTGTGCATGTATATGTGTGTGTGTGCGTGCATGTGTGTGCAAGCATGCGTGCGTGCATAGGTATGCATGTGTGTGCAGGTATGCGTGTATGTATGTATGTGTGAATGAATGAATGAATGACTGAGTGTGTGTGCGCGTGTGTGTGTATGTATGTATATGCGTGCATGTGCATATACGTGTGCGCATGCATATATTCATGTATGCATGTGCATGCATTTGTATGTGTGTATGCATGTATGTGTGTTGCACGTCTTTCTTTTGTTTTAATATTGGCTGCAGATAAAAAATGCACATGTCAGATTGTACCATGTACACCTGTACATGCATAAACCCCTCATCTCATCTTAAACTAAGTAACTACTATGACCCGACATCACTTTATAAGAATTTACTCATTAAAACCAGCAAAGATTTACAATGAAAGAAGCTAAAACATGCATCTACTTGAATGTTCTGCTGATTAGTTTAGGAAAGTGTTCCACAAAAATGTCCAAAATCCAAAGATTATTTGCTCCTGCAGCCTGAGATGATGCATTTCAAAAACTGTATATTCAGTTTGATGAAACATAAGAGAAAGAAAAGCATTCAGTGTTCAATGTCAAACAAGTATCTGCTGTTTCGGTTCATGAATCCCGTCCTGATTGAGCGGTGATGAAGTGAGGCGTTGGACCGTGACGGGAGGTTTGTGGAGGTTCAGCGAGTCCCACTGTGTCTTATATAAGTGGATGGAAGTGAACCTGAAGTGATCCGGATGGTGGTACCGCTGCAGCTCGGCGGTAACGAGCCACCCCTTCCTCCTCTGATGCATTTAATCCATGAGCAAGCGTGGGCGGAAACGCAAACACATGTCAAACACCAAACACTGACGGTGCACGCTGTGCGCAAACCCACACACCTACAGCTTCACACATAAACACACGGGGAGATCGACCACGAGCGTGAGCGCTTACATCCTCCCAGAGACCGAAAAAACCACACACACAAAAAACCCTCAAAACTATATGAAAACCACACCTAAATACCCCAAGAAAGACTGAAAAACACCTACAATACTTCAAAACCATATGAAAAACACGCCTAAAATACACCTGAATAACTCTGGCAGATGTTCCTAAAACTCTCTAAAAAAAATACTCCTGAAATAGTCTAAAAAATATTCCTAACCCTTTCATGCATGAATTTTGAGAACCTTAATCAAGATGCCCCCCCAGTGGTTTTTAATTCCTCTTCAGAAATGAAAAATAAATAAATAAATAATTATGAATCTTTTTTTCATGAAGTTACAAAAATGTCCACTCAGCTGGACACCATGCATTTAATTTTAGAAGCAAAGAAACATCTATTTACTGATATACTGTGTGAAAACTATGAAATAAAAACATGCTTATTGCAGCTAATCTGATGTTTTCTTACATATAACATACTCTAATACTACTTTTTACTCACTTCATGGAGATAATATGCAAAAAAAAAAAAGTGTTTTTTTTTTAAGAATAATAATAATAATAATAATAATAATATAACAAAACAATTAGCATTTTTTTTTACACTGAAACATGTTACAGCTGATCAGGTTTATCAAGAACAGCAAAGTTACAGTAATGGTATGAACTGCAGTCTATGGGATGATGCATAAGCGTCCACTGTGTTGGCTGATATGGAACTAAAACAACAAAATCCACAAATATACGAGAGAACGCCTTTCAACAGCTGTCCACTGTAGTGACCACTATGCATGAAAGGGTTAAAATACCCCAAGACAAACTGGAAAACACACCTAATACGGCCCAAGAAATAATCTGAAAAATGCTCGTACAGACTAAACATAGCGTGTGCACCTGAAAACCCTTGGCCTTCAGTCCACAACAAAGTCTTTGCACAAACAGACCCCCCCCCCTCAATTTATTTAGTGATACCAAAGTACAATCCTGAGTTGTAACCTGATTATTTGACTACTGCAGCCACGCAACACATCAGTACTGGTATCAATATTGACATTAGAAAGGAAACAAATCTGACATTTCAGCAGTAAACAGATGAATCTGCTCTGAAATAATGAACAGGAACCAAACATTCCTGTGTTTCTCTAGAGGCTCAGAACGGACTTATGCATCATCTGTATTCTGTTTTATGGATGGTTTTGGCCCCTGTAGAGGCCAATGATGTAATAACAGCCAATAACGCAATAACGGCCGATAACATAATAAATTGGCCAATATTAAAATGTAGTTACCCAATAACATAATATCTGGCCAATAACATAATAAAAGTCCTTAACCGATAACGTAATAGCTTTTGGCCAATATCGTTATAACTTATTAAGTTACTGGCTCAGTTATTATATTTGCAAAGAATTTTTTTTTTTTACCAGGCCAATAACGTAAGAACCAGCCAATAAGTTATAACGTTATTGGCCAAAAGTTATTACGTTATTGGTTCAGGACTTTTATTACGTTATTGGCCAGATATTACATTATAGGCTTCTACAGACGTACATTAATAATTGGCTGGTCAGTTATGATAACAGTAAGAATAGTCGACATCTTTTATCATAGATGTAGAACTAATGTTTACAGCTCTGTTGTGTATAAAAGGGTTTTAAGTGTTATGCTAAATGTTAGACGATATACAGTACAGGCCAAAAGTTTGGACACACCTTCTCATTCTTTGCATTTTCTTTATTTTCATGACTATTTACATTGTAGATTCTCACTGAAGGCATCAAAACTATGAATGAACACATGTGGAATTATGTACTTAACAAAAAAGTGTGAAATAACTGAAAACATCTCTTATATTCTAGTTTCTTCAAAGTAGCCACCCTTAGCTCTGATGACTGCTTTGCACACTCTTGGCATTCTCTTGATGAGCTTCCAGAGGTAGTCACCTGAAATGGTTTCCTAACAGTCTTGAAGAAGTTCCCACAGATGCTTAGCACTTGTTGGCCCTTTTGCCTTCACTCTGCGGTCCAGCTCACCCCAAACCATCTCGATTGGGTTCAGGTCCGGTGACTGTGGAGGCCAGGTCATCTGGCGTAGCACTCCATCACTCTCCTTCTTGGTCAAATATCCCTCACACAGCCTGGAGGTGTGTTTGGGGTCATTGTCCTGTTGAAACATAAATGATGGTCCAACTAAACGCAGACCGGATGGAATGGCATGTCACTGCAGGATGCTGTGGTAGCCATGCTGGTTCAGGTTGCCTTCAATCTTGAATAAATCCCCAACAGCGTCACCAGCAAAGCACCCCCACACCATCACACCTCCCCCTCCATGCTTCACGGTGGGAACCAGGCATGTAGCATCCATCCGTTCACCTTTTCTGCGTCGCACAAAGACACGGCGGTTGGATCCAAAGATCTCAAATTTGGACTCATCAGACCAAAGCACAGATTTCCACTGGTCTAATGTCCATTCCTTGGGTTTCTTGGCCCAAATAAATCTCTTGTGTTTGTTGCCTCTCCTGAGCAGTGGTTTCCTAGCAGCTGTTTGACCATGAAGACCTGATTCACGCAGTCTCCTCTTAACAGTTGTTGTAGAGATGTGTCTGCTGCTAGAGCTCTGTGTGGTATTCATCTGGTCTCTAATCTGAGCTGCTGTTAATTTGCGATTTCTGAGGCTGGTGACTCAGATGAACTTATCTTCAGCATCAGAGGTGACTCTTGGTCTTCCTTTCCTGGGGCGGTCCTTATGTGAGCCAGTTTCGTTGGAGCGCTTGATGGTTTTTGCGACTGCACTTGGGGACACATTCAAAGTTTTTGAAATTTTCTAGACTGACTGACCTTCATTTCTTAAAGTAATGATGGCCACTCGTTTGTCTTTACTTAGCTGATTGGTTCTCGCCATAATATGCATTCTAACAGTTGTCCAATAGGGCTGTCAGCTGTGCATCAACCTGACTTCTGCACAACACAACTGATGGTCCCAACCCCATCAATAAGGCAAGAAATTCCAATAAGTAACCCTGACAAGGCACAGCTATGAAGTGAAAACCATTTCAGGTGACTACCTCTGGAAGCTCATCAAGAGAATGCCAAAGGTGTGCAAGGCAGTCATCAGAGCTAAGGGTGGCTACTTTGAAGAAACTAGAATATAAGAGATGTTTTCAGTTATTTCACACTTTTTTGTTAAGTACATAATTCCACATGTGTTCATTCATAGTTTTGATGCCTTCAGTGAGAATCTACAACGAAAATAGTCATGAAAATAAAGAAAATGCGAAGAATGAGAAGGTGTGTCCAAACTTTTGGCCTGTACTGTATTTGGTTCAGTTTTATATTAATACTATTTTGGTTGAGGTGGAAGTTTTAACAATGACGCCATTTGACTAAAAATTCAGATTATTTGACTTCTAAGAGTAACTGAACCTAAAACGACCTAAAAAAGATGTAATGATAATCAGCGTTTTATCGCCTGGACCTGATTCATTGCCTTACGTCTGTGTTACGAGCTGATGACTGGACATAAACTAACATTAGTACCTGATTATCTCTCCTTCTTCTTCATATCTGGTCCCAGTCTTTCACTAAAAATAAATAAATGTTAAGGAGCTCTGTGTAAATATGACACTCCCCCCCGCCCGCCTCGGTGTGTTTTCCCCGACTCTGCTGCTGCTCACAAAGTCAGATTTATGTAAATTCGATCATTAAAGTTAAGACTCGGCTCAGACGAATGCAACGCTGTTTGTTTGCAAAAGTGGAAAATTTAGCAGGAGGACAGATCCGTGTGGACAGACTCTAGAGGGTATTCTAGACTTGTGGGGACATTCCATCTCGTTTTTTGTGGCTTTAAACAAACAGTGGTGTTCCTTCACAAACTGAAATGAATGCAGGTCTCATATAATGATGGAAAATTTCATCAAACACCTTCAACTTCTGCAAAATAAGTCTCATGATATGAAAACACAGAACAGAGCAGGTTAACCAGTGTGTCTGAACATGAAGCATTTAGATCATGTTACAGTTTATAGATTCTACATGTCCGCCACACGCCCCCAATCCTAAAAACACTCCTGAAATACTCTAGAACACACTGCTAACATACCCAGAAAAAACCCCAACATCATCCCTGAAACACTCCTAAAATACCTTGAATGACACATAAATATTCCAAAAACACTCCTGAACATTCACAATGTATTCTGAAAAATTGCTTCCAAAATATGTCTGCAATACTCCTAAAACACTCCTCAACTAGTCTGGAAAACACTCCCAAAAATGCTCCTGAAACACTCTGGAAGACACTCCTATCATACCCAGAAAAAAAACTCCCAAAACCCCTGAAATACACTCCCATAATACTCCTAAAATACTTTGAAAAACACTCAAATACCGTGAAAAACCCTCCCAAAACACTTCTAAAATACCCATAAAAACAACGCTAAAATGCACCTAAAACGCTCCTGAAACATCTGCAACAAAAAAGCACCCAAAATACGTCTGAAATACTCCAACACCACTCTGGAAAAAGCACCTGAAACACTCCTGAAATAACCAGAAAAACACTCCTAAAATACTTGGAATGACACTCATAAATACTGCAAAAACATTAACAATATATTCTGAAAAACACTTCCAAAAAATGTCTGAAATACTCCTCACATACCAAGAAAAAAACTCCCAAAACACCCCGGAAATACTCATAACATCATCTGAAATACATTCCCACAACACTCCTAAAATAACCAAAAAAACACTTCTAAACTACTATGGAAAATGCACCTAAAATGCTTCTGAAATACTCTGGAAGACACTCCTAACATACCCCGAAAAATACTCCCAAATCCCTGAAACACACTCCCACAATACTCCTAAAATAATCACACTCCTAAAATACTTTTAACACTTAAATACTGAGAAAAACCCTCCCAAAACACTTCTGAAATACCCAGAAAACAACCCTAAAATGCACCTAAAACACTCCTGAAACACACTCCCACACTACTCTGGAAAACACTCCTAAAAAAACCAGAAAAACCCTCTTAAAATACTTGTAAAAACACTCACAATGCACTCTGGAAAACACTCGTGAAGTCCTCCCAAACATCCTCCTAACCTGATTTATTTGATTGATCTGTCAGACACTGTTGTCTCACATCGGGTACTAATGCCACGTCCACTTCCTGTTTCCGTTATTTCAAAGTAAAAGCCTCCTCAGAGCCGTAATGACCTCGGAAACGCTGTGAAATACATATTTTCGTGTCCTTCTGAGTGCTGTGCTGGACTCTCATTAAAATCAGGACAGTTGCTTTAAAACTAAAGGCGAGACCAAAGACAGACTGAGGGGACGGACCATGCTCCACTGGGATTGGCCGAGGGGCCGCTGATGCATTATGGGTGATTAGCGGCGTGTGAGGGGCAGGTGGCGGGTCAGCGGACAGGTGTTCGTACCTGTCTCTGGATCAGCCCCAGCGCCTGTCGACCCTCCTCCATCAGCTGCTGCACCGTCCGAGGGTCATCTTCTGTCCGATGGGCCCTGAAGGCATCACGCACTCGCCGCAGCGCGTACGTCCTGCAACAAAGCACACAGCGGTTCGGTTTAAACATGGTGACTTTACAACCCAGAAACATAAACATAATGTATTTACAACTGTAAAAACACACTGAACACGACAGGACGGACAAGATGGAAATGAAATATGTATGAAGAAAAAACAAAAAACACCCCTGAACACCATCAGAGTGACGTATAGAATCAAATAAATGACAAAAACTGCCCAAAATAAAGCATTAAACCAACAAATGTGAACAAAAAGCATGGGAAATAAACAAAGAAAAATGGACACAAAGCAAAGAAAATAACCAATAAAATGAACAAAAGTCATGCAAAATATTCAACCAAAACAAACAAAAATGAACCAAAAGTATAGAAAATAATCTACAAAACCAAAACAACCCCCCTCCCCAAAACACACACACAAAATAAATAAATAAATAAAATGACCATAATTTATTAAAAATGAACAAAATAACCATATTATATAGACAAATTAATTTGTGTAAAATAAGTTCTGTGCATTTCAAAAGCCATAATTAAATAATAAACTGTCACAAAAATGAAAAGGCACTTGAAATAATCGCAAAATGAAGAAAAATTAACAAAACACATACAAATATTAACCAAAAACTAACAAAAATGAAGAAAACCCAATGAGAAATCATGAACAAATACAAAAATTATAGAAAATATTCAACACTAAAAAACTAAAAACAAACTAAAAAAACAAAACAAAAAAAATGAACATAAATATTAAACAAAACTAGCAAAACTAAAAAAAAAACAAAACAAAAAACAAACAAAACAACCCCCCCCCAAAAAAAATAAACAAACAAGTTCCAAAAATGAACAAATAGAAGTTTAAATAATCAACATAATTAACAAAATTGACCAAAACAACCCAAAAAACCATAGAAAAGAGTGAAGACCACATGGATGTGAGGAGGTTCTGCAGGACCAGGGTTGACTTCTTCTGTTTCGGGGGAAACTCGTCTTTGTGAGTCTAAATCCTCCATCTTAGTTTTTCGAACATGTGAAGTGACTTAATAGTTTGCGTGCAGCTCCGAGCCGGAAAAGCCGAGTGTGGGTGTTGGAAATGAGCCAAAGTGGACCTCACCAACATCAAACCTCAGCAGCAGAACCGCCGTCTGCCGCCGCCGCCACTCCGTTATAATTAGCTCTGCATGAAGACGCAAATCAAAACAGACGGATCAGAAATGCACCGGGCTTTTCCGGCGGAGCTGCTGAAGTGACGATGATTATTGGTGTAATTTCCAGCTCTTCCTTTTGATGGACGCGGGGCTCATTCCAGCCGGCACATCCTCTGATGTGGGGAAACTCTACCACGGCGACCTTGGGAAGTTACCGCCGACTCATTCATCTTCTGTCGTCTGTCTGCGACTCATTTAGGATTTAACAGTCAACCAATAAGAGGCAGACGGGCCCCATTTACATGCTGCCGTAAAACGCCACCTGACCAAAACCAAGGCCAAGTTCACTCTGAAGGTGAGAGGAGGGAGGAGACGAGGAAAGGAGGGAGGAGACAAGGGCAGAGGGAAGGAAAGGAGGGAGGAGATGAGGGCAGAGGGAAGGAAAAGAGGGAGGAGATGAGGAAAGGAGGGAAGGAAAGGAGGGAGGAGATGAGGAAAGGAGGGAAGAAAAGGAGGCAGGAGACGAGGGCAGAGGGAAGGAAAAGAGGGAGGAGATGAGGAAAGGAGGGAAGGAAAGGAGGGAGGAGACGAGGAAAGGAGGGAGGAGACAAGGGCAGAGGTAAGGAAAGGAGGGAGGAGATGAGGAAAGGAGGGAAGGAAAGGAGGGAGGAGACGAGGGCAGAGGGAGGGAAAGGAGGGAGGAGATGAGGGCAGAGGGAAGGAAAGGAGGGAGTGATGAAGATGAGGAGATGGACGCTGAAGGAGGATGAAAAGACAAAAGATGACAAAAAAGAAGAAGAAAGAGCTATAATGGTGGTCACTAAGGTGATTCCCACTACTACAGTTAGAAGCTAACACTAACAGCTAACATAAACTACAGTTAGAAGCTAACACTAACAGCTAACATAAACTACAGTTAGAAGCTAACACTAACAGCTAACATAAACTACAGTTAGAAGCTAACACTAACAGCTAACATAAACTACAGTTAGAAGCTAACACTAACAGCTAACATAAACTACAGTTAGAAGCTAACACTAACAGCTAACATAAACTACAGTTAGAAGCTAACACTAACAGCTAACATAAACGACAGTTAGAAGCTAACACTAACAGCTAACATAAACTACAGTTAGAAGCTAACACTAACAGCTAACATAAACTACAGTTAGAAGCTAACACTAACAGCTAACATTAACTACAGATAGAAGCTAGGGCTGCTCGATTATAGGAAAAAAAAAAAATCACGATTA
This sequence comes from Sphaeramia orbicularis, assembly GCF_902148855.1. Classification (NCBI taxonomy): domain Eukaryota; kingdom Metazoa; phylum Chordata; class Actinopteri; order Kurtiformes; family Apogonidae; genus Sphaeramia; species Sphaeramia orbicularis. The sequence continues at coordinate 43,454,051 of NC_043976.1, read as the reverse complement.
TTTTAGCAATAATTGAAATCACGATTATTAAAAACGATTATTTTTTAACCTTAAAGTTGTTTATTTTTTTCTTGCAAAGCAATGTAAAATATACTCTTTAAACATAAATGAAGCTTTTAACCACTAAAACAAAGTATGTTCACTTTTGTATGAAACAAAAAAATCTTTGAATGCAAATAAGTGTACTGTAAATTCAAGTATGTTTCCTTTTGTAAACAAATAGTGCACTGGAATTAAACTGCTATAGACTGGCCATAGAACTGTAGCAATAAGAAAAAAAAAAAAACTCACGTAAAGTGCAAATTCTAAATTCAAGTATGTTCAATGTAGTATGAAACATAATAAATTCAGTGGCGTGCCGTGAGGTTTCAGTTCAGGCCTTCTGTATACATCAGCCATCAAGAATACGTACGTTAAGATTATACGGGTTAGGGTTAGGTTAATACGGGAGTTACAGCATAAAGAGATTCGGAGACTGAAGACTGCATTGCGGACGAAGTTGTTTTTATGCGTTTTAGTTTTCATAAGATTATGATAAAGGTGGTGGTGGTTAAACTTTAGATGGTTAAAAAGGTTTGTTGTGTTAGCGGTCGGTGCGGACACAACTACGAAACACTTTTTGCACGTGATGTGTTTTTGCTCTTCGTCTTCTTCATCAAACCCAAAGTGATTCCATACAATTGAATCTGACTTGCCTTTTTTGTTTACCAAGCACTTCTGCTGTGATTCTCCTGCCATTTTTCCAGACCGCTAGGTACAACTTTCCTCTTGGGGTGGACCTGCCGGCTAGCAGGCAGCAGTAGCTTAGAGGGGGGTGGGGCAGAGCAGCTCATGGTAGCTTGCGTGCGCGTGAATTAAAACAACTCAAAATTAATAATCGTTTTTTCTCGATTACATAATTTTTGTAATCGTTGCGTGTAATAATCGAAATCGTAATTGAATTTCAATTAATTGCACAGCCCTAATAGAAGCTAACACTAACAGCTAACAAGGCTCATGAAACAGCAACAGCTAACAACAGTGAAGTAATAGCGGCTAGCATTGCAGACAACAGATATTACTAACAGCTAACATTAGCCAGTGAGCTAAATGTTAGCCTGAGGGAAAATTACAAAGGAACAATGGTTCTAAAAACCAAAAAGATTTGTGTTGTTTGAAAAAAACCTGTTTGGAGCTTCAGTTTTGCTAAATTAATACAGAAAATGTTGCTAATCTATTTCATTCAAATCACAAATGAGACACAATCAAAAACATGTATTTAGCATGAAATCTATTTCAACACTAGTAAGACCAAGGACAAGATTAACTTCTGTCAAGCTTTTTCAGTTGACAGTAATTTTAGGATTATAACTTAATAAGTTAGGTTCCGCAACCAAGCTGTTGCCATGGTTACTGAATGCATCTAAACTGATAAGTCATTTGTTTCCAGTTATTGGTGAAATGCACCCTGGGAGTTGTAGCTGACCTCCACCCTCCAGTGTTTATGTACCATTGACATGTTTTTAACCACAGAAGTGGATATTTAAAGTTTTCCAACGGTGGTTTGTGAAGGAGACAAACTAACACTGGCCCAGAACTAGCATCAGGAAAAGGAAAGGTTAAGGACATTCAAAAAAAAAAACAAAAAAAAAAGATGCACAGAAGGAGGGAAAGTTGAAGAAAGTACAGCAGAAAGTCAAGACGTGAAGAGACAAAAGTGTGAAGAAGAAAAAAGTAAAGGGCAGAGGAGATGATGGAAAGGAAGGAGAAAAGAGAGGGAGGCAGAAAAATGAAAAATTAACGATGGAAAAACTGCACAGAAGTAATGAAGGACAATCGGAAGAAAGATTGGCCTTTCTGAAAAGAAGGAGTAAATGGAGGGGAAGACAAATGCAGGTTTCGGACGTGTTCTGGTGAGACGCCGCCGCTCTCAGTTTGTCATTCAAGTGTCTGGATCATTCGTCTTGTGTTTTCAGGCCCGGCGGGGACGAAGACGAGGCCTTCAGGCTCCTCCATCACACCGGCCTTGAGCTAATGCACCCGTAATGAGCTCCACCGCTAATGAGCAAAACACAAGAGCACGGAGGCAAAAACCAAGAACAATAAAGAGATGAGGAAGGGCTGAGAATGATCAACGCACAGAAGGGAGATGAGCACCGGCCGGCCATGATGGACCGGACATCCAGGACCCGCAAAGTCAAGGTTACGCAAATACTGCAGCCACAAAGTTCACATTTTACACACATCTGGAGTCAGACGTACTTTCACAAACTGTTACAACACTTTCCAGTCCACATGGAGGGTGTTATATCTGCTGCTACACCCAGATGTTGGAACACAACTAACATTAGCCTTCGCTTCTTATCAATATAAGCCAGGGGTGTCACACTCATGTTCTTTCAGGTTCCACATTCAGCCCAATTTGATCTCCAGCAAAATAATAGCGTATTTTTTTAGTGCAAAAAATAGCATTAAATGATGAAACTATTTCTGTCCAAACAAAAAAAGATGTGAATAACTGGAAAAAAACTGAAATTTCTGAAGAAAAATAAGTCCAATTTTATCAATATTCTGCCTCAACTTATGATTTCTACATGTACATTACAGATCAGATCTACCAAGGCACAAAACAGGCTGAATATTGCTAAAATTGCACTTATTTTTCTTTAGACATTCCAGGTTGTGCATATTTGTTCAGATTTTTGACATTTTATTGTTAAAGGATATCACAATTTAATGTTCTTTGCAATAAATCAAGGAGAAAAAAAAATGGTGTTGCCATTATTTAGAGGCATAATGTCATTTTTTTCACATTAAACAAAGAAGAAAATCTGGAGTCATTATTTCTAGGCTATTACGCTATTACTTTTGAGTTTGATGCCCTTGACTGTTAATATCTTCAGGGTAATTTTTGCTTTTTTCACTCTGTAAATTCATCTCACGGGCCGGATTGGAACCTTTGGTGGGCCAGTTTTGGCCCCCGGGCCGCATGTTTGACACCTGTGATATAAGCCGTTCAACAGTAGCGTAACGTACAGAGAAAGAAGAAAGAGATGAAACTGTGGCGCTAAATATGTAGCCAGTAACATTCCAACCCCTCTGCGGGTAGTCACTATGGCAACTCCTGGCGCTATGGCGATTCCCGCCACTATATACGTGGTTGCTAAGCTGATTCCCGCTGCTATATGCGTGGTCACTAAGGCGATTCCCGCGGCTATGTGTGGTCGCTAAGGTGACTCCCGCTACTATATGCGTGGTTTCTAAGGCAGTTCCCGTGCTTTATGCGTGGTCGCTAAGGCGATTCTCACTGCTCTAAGTGTGGTTGCTAAGGTGAATTCCACCACTTTGTGTATTCACTAAGGCAATTCCTGCCACTTTATGCGAAGTCGCCAAGGCGATTCCCACCACTCTATGGGTGGTTGCTATGGTGATTCCTGCTACTTCATGTGTGGTTGCTATGGTGATTCCCGCTACTTTGTACTGAATCAAAGTAGGGCTGCACGATATTGGGAAAAAAACAAAAAAAAAAAAACAAACTGACATTGTGATTTTTTTTTAACCCTGCGCTATATATTGCAATATGAAAAAATACTCAGGAGGATATAATAGCTGTGTGGTGCCGACGTAAATGGACAAATAAATTGATTGTGTTTTCTCTCATTGTGGCAACACAGAACACGCATTTCAGTTTCATCCTTCTTGTAGCTGACATAATTCTAGATAACTGAAGTTGCTTTTCTTTATGGCACCAGATCTTCATTTTTGGTGATTTTCACTTGTTCGTTGATCGTCTTTCAATGTTGTTACCAGTGATTCACTCCATGTGCAGGGGCGTGGTCTGCTTCGGCAAACTGATTAAGAAAGATTGTGATTGGTGGATCACTGTGAGTTATGCATGTCAGATACCCTTGAAATTAGATAAGAACACGTGGAGTTCATTTGCCTCCTACATTACAGGACCTGCGATGTGACTATTGAGCACACATACACTGCGATGATGATGCTCAAACGATATATTGTGCAGCTCTAAATCAAACACAAACATTAAGAAACTAAGGTTGACATTCCTGAAGCTCATCTGTGGAAAATATGGACAAACTGGATGGAAACAGACTCACGGACAGGAAAGACTTGAACATCATCCCATACACAGCCGTTAGAAAACCAGAAACAGACACAGAAAAGCATCAGAGTTAAAATGTGATTCCACAAATACTGGACTAGATCCACAACAAGAAGGTCTGGAGTCTGGAGACCAGATTCAAGTCTGAACCAAGTTTATACTTTACTGAATGATAGAGTAATGAGGTTATGACGTGGGCGGGGTTTTCGGGATTCTTATTACTCACGTTGCAAACTGTATTAAAGAACAATACTTCTGATATTTTTTCATGTTTTTACAGAAGTTGAAACATTTTGAACATCATGTCACGTTCATATTTGTGTACTCAGGTGCTTGACTATGACTCATGCGTTTGGATCTGTCCAGTGGTTTTCATTCACTCAGATCATTAATATTCATATAATTTCGTGTTCTGCACAGAGTACGATGCAGTATTTTTAGACTTTGAGCCTAAAGGCAGTAAATGAACATATCTAGATCTGCGCTGCTCTGATTTTGACAGATCTTTTATTAAAGTCTGTGTCTTGAAACACTACAACTGACGGACTAGACCTTTAATATTAATGATTATTCTAATGTCTTCTTCTGCTGTGAATGAGGCGCACATCTCATTCAGAGCTGCTGCTGCTGCGCATATATTAGTTTTTTTTTTTTTTTTTTTTTTTTTTTTTTTTTTACTCGGGGTGTGAATCATTGGCTTTGTACGTGTGTGTTCGTCTCGTCAATGAAACTTCAGAGGGAATTCTGCCGTGTGATGTTTCCCAGATGAGAAGGAAGTGAAGGAAGGAGACGAGGAAAGGAGGGATGAAAGGGGAGATTTCCACCATCACTTATTCATCAGAAGCCTCGTCATCTCCGGTGACATGACAGGTTTCCACCGCACACACACTGAAGACGACGGGAAAAACGCTGCGTGGGGCCGAAGCCCAGAGGGAGTTAATAAAGAGGACGGAGACAAAACCAGGAGAGACAGAAGCCGAAACACTGACGGAGGACGAGCCGCTGGTTGTTGACGTGGCCTGATTCTGACAGCGAAGAAAACCTCAACACATCCTCCTGGATTTACAGAGGCTCCACAGACACCCAAACCAACACACTGACCAATGGCGGATTACCACAGACGCTCTGGATTCAACCACATCATCACACATTCCACACAGATTCCAACCTTTAGATGGAAAACACATGATACTAACACTTTAACCTTGTGAAACCTGTCTAGGGATGTAACCATATGAAAATTTAATTTGCCTTTTTAACAGTATCGTGATATATTGCAATATATCGTATCATAGTCCTAGTATTGTGATTAGGGATGTAACCATATGAAAATTTAATATCATGGTTATTGTGACCAAAATTATCACGGTTATCATTATCGCAGTATTGTTGAAATTGTACTCAAAGTGTTTAAAAAGTACTAATACACACACTGAAATAATTTAACCAAGTTGTATTTTGAAAAGAAAAAAAAAACAAAAAAAGCAAATAAAATAATGGGTACAATGTACCTTCTGTTGCAGAAACATTCAAATATTAACCCTTAGTGGTCTGAGCCTATTTTGTCCATTTTTCAGTCCTTGTGATTTTGTCTTTATATACTGTATAAACAAATGTTTACTATACCCATGTTTGGGATCTGTTTTTTCAGCACAACTTCATCTATATCATCTGCCATTTTTTTTTTTTTCCACTTTAACCTACTATAAAAACACAAAAGGCCAGGAAACACACAAAAATATAAAATCCGATTTGAAAAATGAATATAATTTATTTAATAAATTACACAAAGATGCTAAATGAACCTTTTCCAAGACTTTAAAAGTGAATATTGGTTCCAAATATTAGGTATATACAATTAAAATTGTAATAAATTAAAATTACACTCAAATATTTGACATAAAAGCAGGTCTTTACGTAGGCGTTTTCTTTGGAAAAGCGTGATAATCTCTAATCTTAACAGTTAAATAAGCGATTCCTTGAGGCAGAGAAAATTCCTTGACCATTTTTTGTAATCGAGGTACTCGAATAACTTGAGGAGTCGTTTCACCCCTACGTGATATATCATCATGTATCGTATTGTGTCGCCAGATTCTTGCCAATACACACCCCTAGAACCTGACAACCTCACACATTCAACTGGGACTGATTCACTTAGAACATGACACTGACAAACGGGGACACTGGAACTATTTTTCATGCTTTGATGATGATGTTCAGGTTGATGAAGCTCAGACTCTGTATATTTGCGTTTCCTGTTGCCATTAGCTGCTGCAGTGATCTAATTTTCCTGCAGAGAGTCATGAATGTTTCATCTCTCTTCGGTTTATTTCCATGTTTCTTTCTCTCGCTGGCAAATCTCCCAAAATCCAAGCAAAACCTTCTCGCGTCGCAGGAAGCGCGTTGAGCTCCTGCATCAGCTGTTATTGTAGTCGGAGACAGAGACAACAGAATACAGCCTGCAGCGTCGTCTGGCATATTCAGGTCATTCCACAACAAGCCCAGAACACGGCCCAAAACTGCAGCTTTAGGAGGGAAGCCCACAAACGCACCGTTCAGACGCCTCACCTGTTCCCCAAAAATAATGCCTTTGTGATGTTTAGATCTCAGATGTCGGAGACAGGAAGAGAAATCACATGGTTTTCAGAGATGGTTCCATGGTTTAATGGAGTCATTAATGAGCTGGAAGTCAACGAGTACAAATACTGCATCAGTACTGCACTGGAGTGGACTGCCTCTGGACCGCACCTCCACCCTCTAACGTTAAATATGTGTCCTTCCATCACCTTTTACAAATAGGCTTTAGTTTCAACTAGGGATGGGAATCCAGAACTGGTTCTTTTTGAGAACCGGATCCCAGTAGCTCGATTCCATGGAATCGTTCGCCTGCCTGCTTAACGATTCTGCTTATCGATTCTGCCTTCGTTGTGTATGCACGATGACGTCACATGTACGCTGCACTGTCTTGGTCAGAACGTAGCCAACATGGCGTTGAGGCAGAAACGGTCTAAAAAGACGACACCAGGTCCAAACAGACCACACCAGGTCCAAACAGACCACACCAGGTCCAAACAGACCACACCAGGTCCAAACAGACCACACCAGGTCCACTGGAACACTGTCAAAGGGTGGAATCCCTCCAGTCTGCTCAAACATTTGTCCACATGTGATTCATTTGATTCTCGACTCAGTGGTGCTTGTGAATCTAGCGGCAGAGTGAACACCAGACCATCATCCGGGCCCAGTTACAGTTCCAGTGCGGGCAACAAACGTTGTACCCCCTCAAATATAAGTTTCTGAAGGTAGGGGAAAGGAAATGAGGTGCACAACAACAGGAGACAAGCAGAGTCGAACCGGTTCCACGTAGTGGAAATGCGACAATAGAGGAATTAGTAAAGTCTTTAGCTTCAATTTTATGGGCCCGGCGTCATCTGTTATTATTATTTATACATACTGTATATGTTATATTTTCTGTGCAGATGGAAATATAAAAGACAGTTAATGCAAACACACCTGTTCGTATTCTTTTATTCCCTCATCCAAAGAGAATCGATAAGGAATTGAATCGATGAGCAAAATCGATAATGGAATCGGAATTGCTAAATTCTTATCGATTCCCATCCCTAGTTTCAACCCTGTAAAACCTGACCAATCAAAAACTGCCATCAAAATTATAATTTCATGGAATTTAGATGTTTATTAGACCATTTAACAAAATGCAGAACATTTAGCTGTATCATTTTCTTTGATATATTTTTGTATCACATTTCATACATCGGGTGTTTTTATAAAGTACCTTATACAACTACAGTATCAAATTTGATACACACATTTTTAACACAATTTAACTGTACTATAAACAATCAATTATCAAGTAACAATGCATTGTTTCAGTCCTTATTTAAAAAACCAACTACAATATAATGCAACTTTTAGAGAATTACCACAGACTTCCTTGGAAAAAGTGTGTGGACGATTTAATGGTAACACCTATATTGAAAAGGGCAAAAAGCCCAAAAACAAAACGCCCAATCCACCAGGGGGCAGAAAACACATATGGGGTCATACATAACAGGTTTTTAAGGAAAGCATCACTCCTGTTGATGACAGAGGTCTGAGAACCTGGTGTTGCAAATACAATACAAATGGTTTTAAAGGGTTAATACAGGGAGTCCATGAAGTCTCTTTACAACTGAACAAATTAAACACAAAAGTAAACACCCAACATTTTTCTCATTTACAGTATGTCTATGTCTAACCACTTCCAAGCTGTAGCTTTCTGAAATGTTGATAGAAAAATTTAATAGTTTTTGAAAAAATAAAACAAAAAACAAACACACTCCGGCACCTAAAGGGTTAACTACTCCTTTTGTGTAATACTTTGTTGGTGGTTGTATTGTGATTTTTCTACATTTCAAATACAAACATTCATTCATCCATTCATCCATCCATCCATCCATTCGTCCTTTCATTCATCCATCCATCTGTTCATATATTCATCCATTTGTCCATCCATCGGTTCATTCATCCATCCATCAGTTCATTCATTCCTCCGTCCATTCATTTGTCCATTTATTCATTCATCTAGCTGTTCATCCATCCATCGATCAATCATCCATCCATTCATTCATCCACCCATCCATTCATTCATCCATCCGTCCACTCATCCACCCATCTCTTCATTCATCCGTTCATTCATTCATCCATCCATCCATCCATTCATATATTCATCCATTCGTCCATCCATCCATCCGTTCATTCACTCATCCATCCGTCCATTCATTTATCCATCCATCTGTTTATTCATTTAATTGTCCCTCCGTCCATTCATCTATCTGTTCATTCATTCATCCATTCATCTGTCCATTCATTGATCAATCAATCTATCCATCCGTTCATTCATCCACCCATCCATTCATCTGTTCATCCACCCATCCATCCATCCCTCCCTTCATCCATTCATTTGTTCATCCATCCATCCATCTCTTCATTCATTCATTCATCCATCCGTCCGTCCATCTGAGGCTGACACCAGGCTCTGATGTGCGGTATAAATGCAGAGTGTGTCGCCGGCGCTCTGACAGGACACAGAAGGCTGATGGGATACGAGCAGCGGGACGTCTGCAGACAAATCGGGTCAGTGCTCGGGTACAAAGTAGGCCACGGAGAGCACGAGCAGCCAATCACGGCCCAGCGAGCACGGCGCCGCAGAGGAGGAGACGCCGAATCAAACGCTCCGTCATTTCACTACGACTGCTGCAAGTATGACTCAGCAAATGCAGCGATTATATACACACACACACACGCACACACACACACACACACACACACACACACACACACACACAAACACAAACACACACACACACAACGAGGATTCACAGAGGACTCCATCTGATCCAGATCACATGGACCCGGTCTAAAGGAGTCCACATCCATGAACATGAAGAGGATGACTCCAGCATTCAGGATGAAACAGAGAAAACAAGAGGAATTACAGATAAAGACAGAATCTGTCCAACGTCGGGGCTGTATATTGGCAAGAATGTGGCGAGAAGATACATATCACATTTAGGGATGTAACAATTACCGGTATAACGATAAACCGCGGTAAGATTGCAGACAGTTAGTTTTACTGTTTAAATTCTAATTATCATGATAACCGTGTTTGATTACAGCACTTTTAGGGGAAAAAAACTCCATGTAAAGATCACAGACAAAAAAAAACGACAAAATAGGCTCAGACCACTAAGGGTTAATATTTGAATGTTTCTGCAACAGAAGGTACATTGTGCCAATTATTTTATTTATTTATTTGTTTATTTATTTTCAAAATACAACTTGGCTAAATTATTTGAGTGTGTGTATCAGTACTTTTTGAACATTTTGAGCACAATTTCAACAGTACCGCGATAGTAATGATAACCGTGACAATTTTGGTCACAATAACCATGATATGAAATTTTCATATCGTTACATCCCTAATCACAATTCTAGGACCACGATACGATATATCACAATATATCATGATACTGTTAAAAAGGCAATATTTTTTGTTTGTCATCTTTCTTCTTCTAAGGGAATATTTCCTAGAAAAAGTTAAGTACACCAGAAATATGCACAAATACTAAACACATTTTTATTTGTTCAGAAGAGGATTTAATACAATATCACAAAACTTCCCGCTGTAAAAACTACAATTTTTTTTTACAGATAAATAAAAATAAAATTACAAGCACAAAACACACACAAATAAATAAAATTATGTTTAACAGACGTTACAGTTTCAGATCCTGCTCAGATGTTCATATTCTATTAGTTGTGAATAGAATGCATAGTGTTCAATCCCTGAATCATCCAACATCAGAACATTAATTTAATGCACAGAACTAACATCAGTCTCTCTCAGACAGTAAAAAGTACTTTTAGGACGATTGAAATAACTATTATTTAACAAAACAGTGTTATCAGTTATAAAAAAAAAAAAAAAAAAAACTACATGCATGACCTGCAAAATTACAATACTACTTTTTTAGTGTACAAACAACAGCGCAAAATACCCATGTGAATATAGAAATAAAAGAGCTTGCAGGATTCCCCCCAAAAATATGCACAAAAAACCCAAAACATGAACCTCCGTCACATCTCCATTTACATAAATACCTAAAAATATTGATACATTACTTTTTAATATCGATACAGTATCATGAAATAAAATATCGCGATATATTGCAGAAGTGAAATTTCCTTACACCCCTATCCAAAGTGTGCTGATGGATCCGATCTGCGTTAAACTGTCCGATTATTGACGACCCGGCCTGACTTCATCATGTACAACAGTCTGTTATTGATTTTCTATCAGCGCAGAGTCGGGGACAGCCTTCACGTCCTCTGACTGAACCGGGGAAACACAGACCAGTAGTAAAACTGCATTTAACAAACTCCAGACTGGGTCATTAAATGCAACACTGACCTGTTTTGGATCGAGCCAAGTGGCAGAGTCCATCTGTGTAAGGACCGGGTTAACCCTTCGTTTTCCCGCCCACAGAGGTCCTTGAACCACCAAAAGCGCATCATCTGCACAGTGCTGTAGTCAGGTTAAAATGGCTTTAATACAGTTTGGTTTTAATTTTCACATTTTTTGTATTTCATCAACTCGAGCCATAAACAAAAAAAAAACAAAACAAAACAAAAAGAACAAATATTCAATGACTGTCATATTTTTTTTTAACCCTTTAAATGCCATGTTTGTAATGGACACAAATCATACTTTCTGATGCAAAAAAAACTCCTGTCTATCTATCTATCTATCTGGGGTGTAAGAAAATATCGGTTCTGCAATATTTCATTTGACAATACTGTATCGATATTAAAAAAGTACTGTATCTATATTTTTAGGTATTTATTCAAATGCAGATATCGTGGAGGTTCATTTTTGTTTTTTTGGTTTTCTTTTTTATTTATTATTATTTAACACTCTTTTATTCAACAATGTTAGTTCCTTCGTTGGGACTGAACTCAAATCCTGTTCTGATGTTAGTTCTGAACTAATAGAATATGAACATTTGAACAGGATCTGAAACTGTAACGTCTGTAAAACAGAATTTCAGTTTGAACACAGGAACATTTTTGTGATATAACATTAGATCCTGTTGGGATCAAATAAAAATGTGTTTAGTATTTGTGCAGATTTCTGGTGTAATTCAGTTCTTCAAGGAAAATATCATAAAAAAAAAAAGAAACAAGTGAAAAAATTGCCTTTTTACCAGTATCATGATATATCGTGATATATCGTATTGTGATCCTAGTATTGTGATTTGTATCGTTTCGCCAGATTCTTGCCAATACACACCCCTACTAACTAACTAACTAACTAACTATCCATCCTTTTTTATATTCTTTTTTTATGTCAATGATTAACACCAACATTGGTTAATATACATTATTATTTTTTGCTCAAGGTCAAATGTTACATGTTACATTTGTCAGTGCGCATTTGTACTCACTTGGTAGAAGGGTGTTGGTGTAGGAATTTACCATCATTTACAATGTGCTTTGGATGCATTATAAAGATAGACAGACCAAAGAACAGAAAAAAAATAAAATAAAGGTAAAATAGCACATGTAAACCGGTATGTGAAAAAAAAAACAAAAAAACAACTAAAACATAAGCGCTAAACAGTTGGGATGAACGACCTCCTTCCAACACTGTGGGTGTATAATGTGTATAACGTGTCTGGAATATTCTACCATTCTTATTTACAATTAGTGATTCATTAGTGTCTTTCCACACTTAAAAACATGTTCATATTGTATGATTTTCAGGAGCGAGGAAACAGTTAGTTAAAACTGTAAATTACTGATATAATTGAGACGTATTTCTTTGGTTATATTGTCGAGCAAGATTATATGTTATTTATCTATTATGTCTGATTCTACAGGTGATAATCCTATAAATGTGGATTATTTTGTGACTTAATTTAAAAAACCACCTGGAGTTTTTAAATCTCATCTGTACAATATGTTGGATTCTGACCCTCTTCTTATTTATTTTTGTAATAATAATAATAATAATAATAATAATAATAATAATAATAATAATAATAATAGTTGTTGTTGTTACCTCTCAGTACTCTTGTTATTATTAACATTACTCTTTTTTTATAATACTCTATTTTACAAATGTGTATTTGTGCTTGTATGTGCAATAACAGTTATATATATATATATATATATATATATATATATATATATACACATACACACAGGGTGGGGAAGCAAGATGTACAATATTTTGAGGCAGGGATTGAAAGACAGTGTATGACCAATTAGTTTATTGAAAGTCATGAGAATTTATTTGCCACAAGAAAATGTCCATAATAGAAAATGTTTTTATTCTATGTGTCCTCCTTCTTTCTCAATAACTGCCTTCACACACTTCCTGAAACTTGCACAAGTGTTCCTCAAATATTGGGGTGACAACTTCTCCCATTCTTCTTTAATAGTATCTTCCAGACTTTCTCGTAATAGTTTTGCTCATAGTCATTCTCTTCTTTCCATTATAAACAGTCTTTATGGACACTCCAACTATTTTTGAAATTTCCTTTGGTGTGACGAGTGCATTCAGCAAATCACACACTCTTTGACGTTTGCTTTCCTGATTACTCATATGGGCAAAAGTTTCTGAAAAGGTATGGATAATAGTGTTAGGTATGATTATGACATCAGTATATGTTTGGTTTCAAAACAATTGACGTAGTGCCTGCTGAGAAAAAACAACTAAATGTTCATTGGAAATTTTGCTTCCCCACCCTGTATGTGTGTGTGTGTGTATATATATATATATATAAATTTATTTATTTTTAAAATTTTGTTTATGTTTTGTATGTGTCTTTTTTTGTCATATCTTTATCTTTTTCTTATTCCTTTTCTGACTCAGGGAAATGCACAAGAATTCCAATGTACCTATACTGCTATGTATCTGGGCAAATGAAGTCTATTCTACTCTATAATAATAATAATAATAATAATAATAATAATAATAATAATAATAATAATAATAAATAGACAATGAATGAATAAAATTAATATTTATGGTGTTTTTATGGGGTTTTTTTTCAATTGCCAAAGTTACTTTTTCAGTTTCAAATCAATTAAAATTAAATTTGGCATCGCAATTATAATTTGCATTAGAAAGAAAAAAACGTTTCCAGTAGAAAAAAAAAAATCTAAATATATATGAAAATGAAGACGGCAAATAGAATTGTTACTTTATTATCAGAATTGAATCAGGATTGCTGTTTTTTTGTTTTGTTTTTGTGTGTGTTTTTTTTTTTTTTTACACTTAGTTTTAATTCATTATTTATATTTTTGACATACAGAACAAACAGAACATAAACAGTTGGCAACAAATATAAACATAATCTAATACAGAAATTCAGGTTACATCAACGAAATATCAATCAAGTTAGACAATTAAATGTGGAGAGCAGCAGTCTGCACATCATTCCACAGAACTGTGAGACAAACCACACATCAATTGTCCTTGAAGAAATCAATCCATTTGTTCCACCTTCTCATGTAAAGTGGTGAATCAGGATTGTTCTAAATGAAAAAGTTGTTTTTTCTGAGTCTTATTTTATTGTTAAATGTTGCAGTGAGGTTTTTTTTGTTTGTTACCTCCGCCAAGGAGGTTATGTTTTTGCCAGGGTTTGTTTGTTTGTTTGTTTGTTTGTCTGTCTGTTTGTTTGTCTGTCTGTCCGTTAGTGTGCAACATAACTCAAAAAGTTATGGACAGATTTGGATGAAATTTTCAGGGTTTGTTGGAAATGGGATAAGGAAGAAATGATTAAATTTTGGTGGGGGGGGCCCACTGATCAGCCTTGGCGGAGGTCTGCGCTCTCCGAGTGCTTCTAGTTTGTTTTTTAATTGTTCACTACACATTTTATTTTCTTTGAATCCAGTTCTACTGGACTCTCGACAAGTTCACTTTTCACTCCATCTTGTCTGAGTCTGTGAATTACTTCTCACATTTTTTGGCTCTGGATTCATCCTTTTTATAACTTTTATTAAATCCAAACAAAGACCTCCAGTTGAAGTCGTCTGTTGTAATGTGCCTCAGACCCTCATGTGACCTCTGAGTCAGGTCCCTCCCTACTTTCCGGTTTACATTTTAGCTTCAGTTTTAATTCTACTTTAACCCTCAGAATGTGCTCACTGTTATATGTGAAATCAGTCAGTTTAATTCCATTAAATCTCAGTAAAGTTTGGGTTTCGTTATGATTCACGTGGTGACTTTACACAGATGATGTAACTCTCCTTCATCACAGTCCAACTGTGATGCAACAGAAATAAAAACACATTTAACTGACAAAAAAACACACAACAAACTGCACCATTTTAACGCATCTACTTCCAGATGAACGCATCACACAGATCAGCCGCACAGTGTTAGAATTAACCAACTCAAATCCGTTATCTTTCACTTTGTTTACATTATCGAACACGGTGCACAAACATCCGCTAGCCGCTACGTTAGCATTAGCTCCCGAACGGCTTTAAACGCGCTCGACAAGAACAAACACAGCAAATGGACGAAAACTCTCACCTGTAGTTGTACGACGCGAACTTGCTGCTCTCCCTCAGTAAACACCTGTACAGAGAAATCACCTGTGCCCGTGAGGACGCCGCCATCATGTTGCTAACAACGCCACCGCTGCTCCGCAAACGCCAAAACATTTCAGGACCCTTTTATCTGTGACCTCAATGAGCGCCTGACTAAAAATGCGGACTTTTTTGTGATTTTCTACCTCAGTGGTCACTCATTTAATTATGTGATGTCACTTAAGAGTCTGTGTTTGATAAATTTACTAAATAAAGTCAATTTATTAATCTATTTAGTGTTATACGTGTTAATAATCCAACAGGCGCGTCCACGGCAGCTAAACGGCAACTCAACGCTGCAGAGTGACAGAAGGTGAGTTAGCTTTGCTAATTTTATTCAATTAAAACTGTCCGAAAGTGAAATATTTATGTGTTTATCTGAAAGAGGTTCACTCTGACATTATAGCGGCTGAGTCTCGAAAACAAGCCGGTGCATATCGGCTGTTAAAGCGCTTTATTTCCGCCCAAAATGTCCTTGTTGTGGGTCACATGTTAGCCGCTGTGCTACAAACACAAACTGACACTGACAGGTTCCAAACTAAAAACACGAGTCAAAAGGTGCATTTGAGGTTTTTATGCATCTGGATGTGAGTCTGTATGACCGTATTATTGTGTTGTTTAACTGGGAATAGACGGTGACGTGATGAAGGTGATGGTTTCAGTCTGAACTCGGTGAACTTGATGCTTTATTGACCTTCTAAACTAGACTTTTCTGTGTTTGAATGAGAATGAGGTTAATTAAATCTACCAGTTTATCACCTGGAGGCATTTTTTGTACAAGATGGAGCCGTTTTATTTAGAACCAGTTGGAACCACAGCTAAAGGTGTAGGTTTGGTCTCTGCATTGGTAGATAGAAGTTCAGAGAGGATGAAAATATACAGTACGTGTGTGTGTGTTTTTTTTTTTTAGTTAAAGTATTGAATGTAAAGGATCTGATGAACCCACTTGTGCTGATGAAGATGCTTGTGTTTTTTGTTTTATTTTTGTTTTTTATGATATGAAGTCGGCAAAACTGCTGAGAATTCCTCATAGACTTTAACTTTAAAGTTAATGTGATTTATGATTTCTTAATTTTTGACATTAGGGATGTAACGATATGAAAATTTCATATCACGGTTATTGTGACCAAAATTATCACGGTTATCATTATTATCACGGTATTGTTGAAATTTTGCTCATAATGTTCAAAAAGTACCTACACACACACTGAAATAATTTAACCAACTTGTATTTAAAAAATAAAAAAATAAAATAATTGGTACAATGTACCTTCTGTTGCAGAAACATTCAAATATTAACCCTTAGTGGTCTGAGCCTATCTTGTCCGTTTTTCCGTACTTTTGATTTTGTCTTTGTATACTATATAAACAAATGTTTACTATACCCATGTTTGGGATCTTTTTTTTCACCACAACTTCATCTATCTCAACTGCCTATTATTATTTTTCTCTTTAACCTGCTGTATCAACACAAAAGGTCAGAAAACCCACAAAACAATATAAAATCTTATTTGAAAAGTGGATATAATTTATTGTATAAATAACACAAAGATGCTTAACAAACCTTTTCAAAGACTTTAAAAGTGAATATTGGTTCCAAATATTAGGTATAGAAAATTAAAATTGTAATAAATTAAAACTAGACTCAAATATTTGACATAAAAGCAGATCTTTACATAGGGTTTTTTCCCCTAAAAGTGCGGTAATCAAACACGGTTATCATGAGAATTAGAATTTAAACGATAATACTAACCGTCTGCAGTTATACCGCAGTTTATCGTTATACCGCTAATCATTACATCCCTAATTGACATTTAGCATTTTGTTGATTTATTGCTGAATATCAGGGTGGAGGAAAAGCTCTGCATGTTCTACATTTACGTGACGTTTACATTTATGCATTTAGCAGATGCTTTTTTCCAAAGCGACTCAGAGGAAAATTGACGATTAAGCACTCTGTCTCTACTTCATTTGTAAAGCACTTCAAAACAACCACAGTGGACCAAAGTGCTGTACAGAGGAATAAATAAAAAAATAAAAACCAAAATAAAAGAATAAACTACAAGAATAGATTAAAAAGACGTAAGAACAGCTGTACGATTAAACAATAAAAATAAAAACATAAACAAATACCAAACAGAACAATAGAATGTTCTTTATCTTTTTATGCATTAAGGAGTTAAAGTAGGGCTGAAAGTTTTATTAATTTGGACAAATGCATACATAGTTATTCAAACAACTAAAATGTGAAACTGACATGACTGCAAATGTGAAACTGACATGACTGCAAATGTGGAAAAATATATAGAAATTTGATTCAATTGTGAAATTACTTTGACCAGTTTTCATTTCCATATATGTGCTTTTGTTTTGGTTTAACAGCGTTCAACATCACAGGTAGTTTATTCAACTAAATAGATCACATCATAAAAATTGAGTTAAAAGGAATAAAAATAGAAGAGATTTGGGGTTTTAAATTGCAACAACCTACTCTCCCACTTCTGTTAGGAGATTTTCCTGATGATTTGACAATAAATGACAAATACCGTCTAAAAATCTTTGGTGCCGCAGCAAAAAAAAAAACCCAAACCAAAACAATCACTGGTAAATGGTTTCAGCTTGATCCACCGGTGCTGGAGGACTGGTCGAAAATTGTTGATGAAATTCACAAAATAGAGAGATTAACATTTATGCCGAGGCTGCAAACTGAACTTTACATGATAAGGTGGAGAAAATGGATTAGTGCCTTTAAATACAATTAGTGTGTGGTTTGTCTCATAGTCCTGTGAAATGTTCTGTAAACTGCTGCTCGAAAAATGTTATTGTGTAATTTGATTACTATTTCATAACTGACCTAAAATATCTTTACTGTTAGATTGTGACTATAATCTGTTGCTGATTGTTTTGGGTTTTTTTTTTTTCAACTTTATTGAAAATATTTGAGTAAACGATACATACATTTTGAACAAACAAACAAGATGTCAAAAAGGAAAAAGCATTTGTACAAATAAGTTTAAGAAAATAATGCATAGATTTAAAGACATAAAGCAGAATAGACAAATAATAGTATAAAAATAAATAAATAAATTAATAAAAATAACAAATCTAACAAAAATAAATAAATAAATGCAACAGAGAGTTCAGTCTATGTTAAAGAATTGTTTATAAATAACCAGGGTGCTAGAGCTGTTTTTGTTAAAGATGAATTCTAAAGATTTAATATATTTTTCAAATTCCATTAGGAAGATTTTAAAATTTGGGTGTGTTTTGGTATATTTATTTTTATGTATATGAAATTTTCCATCTGTTGCAAATTGTTGTTTGTTGTTGTTATGGTCTGTATGACACAATGATAAATAACTAATAGAAACTAAGTGTCAAAAAAAAACAAAAACAATTCTGTTAAAAAAGAGTATTCCTCTGAAGACAGTTCTCGCTGAACAAAACTTCAAAATGTGAACTGTAAACATGTAGATTTAGTAAAAAAATTAGCACATTTTTGAATCAAGGTTCATTTTCAGTTCAGAAAATGATCAATTAAACCTGTAGATTGTTGAGAACATCGACACATCACCCACCTCTACTATACGTTATTTATCTGTTATATCTGTTTGTACAGATGATAATTCTTTAACTTTTTATTATTTTGTTGCTTAATTTTATAAAACACCTGGAGTTTTTAGTCTCATCTGCACAATGTGTTGAATTATGACCCTTTTCCTGTTTTCATTTGTGATATTAATAATAAGAAGAGGAAGATGAATGAATAGAATAAATATTCGTGTTTTTTTTATGGATGGTTTTTCAGCCACCAATGTTATTTTTTCAGTTTCAAATCCCTTTTTTATTTGCATTTGAAAGAAATAAAATTTGCAATCAGTAAAAACACTTTAAAAATCTAAATATATGTAAATGAAAACAAAAAAATAGAATAATTTCTACACATTATCATCACGGTTAAATCAGAATTAAATTTAAATGGAAAATTAGTTTTTTGGGAGAGTTATTGTAATGAAAGTTTATAAAGTATTTGAATGTAAATTAAATGTTGCAGTGTTTTCATTCTTCAGAACTTGAAGGCGTAGTTTCATATTGAATCTGTTTCTCCCTCTGGACTGTCGAATGTGTCCACTTTTCTCCATCTGTGAGATATTTCTCTATTATTTTAAAACCAAAACAAAGACCTACAGTTGAAATAGTCTGATCTTTATGTCATGTTGGGTTTAATTTGTGTAAGTGAAGAAATCCATGGAGTTTTTATTGTACAGATTAATGTGTGTTGATGGGATGTTTCACACACTCTGATATGGACAGAATGGATGAAGGCACTTTAAAGAAGTGCATATTATAATAATATAACATAATTACCTATTTATTATTATTATTATTACTTATTTATTCATTCCTACTAGCACTTTCTAATGTGTAATTACCTGTTTTTCACTCAGGGTTTTATAGTTATTGTTAGGGCTGCACGATTTTGTCCAAAAATAAAATCCAGATTTTTTTGTTTTTTACTCTGAAAAACTCGATTTTCGATTTAAATTTCTGGGTAAAACTACAAAAGAGAACAGAAGTCAGCATGTTGTGTTCAGCCTCCAGTGCAACGCACTGCTCCCACTGTGGCATGTGATGATGTTTGAGGAGCTGAAATAAGTGGCTGTGCTTCTGTCTCTGATACGCCTTCAGGCTGAGTTTCCAGTGAATGGTTTGGTCTTCATTGGAAACTTCGACGCCGTACCAGTTCCACGGAAACCAACTTGCTCTTACTGTTTTTAGCCTCTAACTTGACACTCTCCTTTGCAAACGGCATTTTTGTACTGATGTGTGGAGACCAAAGACTGTCACAGTTAGGGGTGTGTACTGGCAAGAATCTGGCGATACGATACAAATCACAATACGATATATCACGATACTGTTAAAAATACTTTTTTTTTTATTATTATTATTATTTCCCTGTAGAATTGAATTACACCCAAAATCTGCACAAATACTAAGGACATTTTTATTTGATCCCAACAGGATCTAACGTTATATCACAAAATGTTCCTGTGTTCAAACTGAAATTCTGTTTCACAGACATTACAGTTTCAGATCCTGTTCAAATGTTCAGATTCTATTAGTTCACAACTAACGTCAGAACAGTATTTTTGTGCAATTCCGAAAAAGGAACTAACATCTGCCTCTCAGACGGTAAAAAGTGCTTTTTGGATGCTTCAAATAACCATTATGTAATAAAACAGTTTTAAATAATAATAAATAAAATATAAACAATGAAGAAAAACAAAAAACAAAAATGAACCTCTGCCATATCTGCGATACAGTGCTTTTTAATATCGATACAGTATTGTGAAATGAAATATCGCGATATATTGCAGAACCGATATTTTCTTACACCCCTAGTCATGGTTAGGAGGAGGAGCCAACGGTAGCCTGTAGGAGGAGCCTACGGTTGCCTGGAGACATAAGAGAGATGAAATGTGATTTGATGATTATCCTTTTTGAAACATCGTCCTAAATAAAATAATCTGATTTTGATTTAAAATTGATTAATTGTGCAGCCCTACTTGTTGTTATTACTATTTTCTTTCCTGTTGTCTTGTAATTCTTATGTGTACATTGATTCTTTTTGTCTAATCTAATCTAATCTAAAATAATATAATATAATATAATATAAATAGTCTTTATTGTCAAAATCCTGCAGTGATCTGTAGCTAAAAACAGATTAAAGACCAGAAAACAACAATAAAACCTCTGTACACAGCTGTAAACCTCCACTCGTGGTCGACCTGTAATCTAAAATACATTTGAAAACAAAAAAAATGCAAAAAATCACAAACGATTAAAACCTGTATCCTGTAAATGAACAGTTCCGTGTCAGAGTTACGTCGGCTGATTGAACCGTTGCCGTGGCGGCGTCTGAACGGCGTCTCCTCATCAGCTGACGTCGCAGATGTGTGCGCTGGTCATGGACACATGTGTGAAAGGTCACAGACACTTCCTGTTTGTTGATGTCCTGCTGTCTGAGTTTAAAGGTCAGGGTGTGTGTGCTCCACTGGAACCACATCTGTGTGTCTGCGAGTGCTGCCTTCAGGTGCACGCTGGGATTTATAGGGTCCAATCCAAACCCTGGGATGAATTTGTGAAATGCAAAAAATGATAATGAAGATATTAACAATCAAGGATGTGAAAATCATTTTAGGTCAATTCAATCTGAAGTGGGTCAGAACCAGTAAAATACAATTATAATAACCTATAAATAATGAAAAACACACATTTTTGTCTTTTTTTTAGTGTAAAAAAAGTAAAATTACACAAAAATGTTTATATTTACAGACCAGAACAAATATGAACAACTTGAAATGTCTTCAGACTAGTACGTTTAACTTTACCAATATTCTGCCTGTTACTAAATATTTTGTGTATTTGTAGATCCACTGTGATCTCTAAGTTGTGATGCACATGTATAAATGATAAACTAAGGTGTAATATTATTAAAGTTGCACCTATTTTTCTGAAGAATTTTCAGGTTGTTCATGTTTGTTCATGTTATGTTCAAGTACGGTTCGTAGATGTAAACATTTTCATTATGGAATTTTACTTTTTTCACTCAATAACAGAGAAAACTTTGGAGTTGACATTATTTTTGAGTTCTTATCCTATTATTTATATTCTTTTACTGGTCCGGCCCACTTTAGATCAGATTAGGCTGAATGTGGAACTGAACTAACATGAGTTTGACTTGTGCCCTGGTGTAGAGGAAACAAAACTAATCAAACCTAAATAGAAAGAGTTTAGACAAATGTCAGTGTCACAGATGGACGACAAAAGAAAACATCAAATTAAACATTTTTTATTTCAATTATCAATATCGTATACATTTAAAAAAAAAAAAAAAAAAAAAAAATTGGGGGGGGGATGCTTTGGAACTACCAAAAACCAAAAGTGAAACTTAACGCTTCGAACTTCCTACCCGGCTTCTGTGCCTCTGTTATACTCTCTGTTGTCATGGTTACCCCCCCCACACACACACACACATTGGCACCCCAGCCTCAGAATAAGTGTTGTTCTGTTTTGTTGTTAGACCATATGTTAACCTTCCCTTGACTTCGCCAATTAAAAGGGTTAATTAATTCTATATTTAGCTGAAAACACACTTTTTCTTCATTTTTTTTCTGTTTTGAATTTACTCTGAGCTTTAATGAACGTCTACACAATTAGTGAATTAAATATAAACAAAAATACAGGAGTCATATAGAAAAATGTCAAATACAGAGGCTAATATTATAATAAATGGTGATAAAGGACTTGGGGAAGGTTAAATGTGGACAGTTGCAGGTGTTTAAGGGTTAAAGTTGAATATTCTGATGCTGGTGAAGGCTTTCTGTGGCGGCTTCAGTTGGTTTATTGGGTTGTTTTCGGATCTGGGTGAACAGCTTTAATTTCTCGCTGGGTTGAGGTCTTTATCCGAGCGCTGTCACATCCGACTGACGGATCAATAAAAGGAGGATTTCACCGATTCCCAGTCGACCAGAAGCGACTCCGGCTGAATCCTGCAGCTCAACATGATGCTGTCGCTGTAAACTCTCTTTATCCAGTCCCGCCTCCGGCTTTTTTCTGTTCGCATGAACGACTCCTGAGTGGAAAAGGAAAACTTCAGCAGCAAATGTCGCATCTATGAATTAATTTTACCGTTAAAGGGTCAAAGTCAGATACTGACACGCACTGTAAAAAACAATCTGTAATTTAACGGAATTTGCACAGTTTATTTTACAGATTTTTCCTGTATTTTTAAGATACAGGAAAATATCAATGAAATTACATAAATAGAATGTGATTTTACATGTCAAATGTAAAATAACACGAAAAAACTGTAACTGTGAATAACCATAAAATTTAAAATATTTTTTTTCTTTTTTCACAGAAAAATACAGTTAAAATAAATTTGCAAATGTATCATAATTTCACAAATATTTCTTTTCTATTTATGAGATTAAACTGTTAATTTAAAGTTTAATACTGTAAAAAAAAAACAAAAAAACAAGAGAAAATTACTGACAATTAACCGTAAAAGAAGTATTTGTTCTGTCAGTTTAACAAGACTTGTTTGTTAATTGACAAATATCTTGTGTAATTACAGGAGGATTCACAACAAAAATGTTGAATAAATGTGTTTTTGTGAATGTATAACATGTATAAGCACTGATAAACTGTCCAAATACAGTTTTTATCAGTGGATTGGACAACTGAGTCTCATTGAAAATATTATACATATATATATATATATATATATATATATATATATATATATATATATATATATATATATATATATATATATATATATATGTATATATATGTATATATATATATATATATATATATATATATATATATATATATATATATATATATATATATATATATATATACACACAGGGTGGGGAAGCAAATGTACAATATTTTGAGGCAGGGATTGAAAGACAGTGTATGACCAATTAGTTTATTGAAAGTCATGAGAATTTATTTGCCACAAGAAAATGTCCATAATAGAAAATGTTTTTATTCTATGTGTCCTCCTTCTTTCTCAATTACTGCCTTCACACACTTCCTGAAACTTGCACAAGTGTTCCTCAAATATTGGGGTGACAACTTCTCCCATTCTTCTTTAATAGTATCTTCCAGACTTTCTGGTAATAGTTTTGCTCATAGTCATTCTCTTCTTTCCATTATAAACAGTCTTTATGGACACTCCAACTATTTTTGAAATCTCCTTTGGTGTGACGAGTGCATTCAGCAAATCACACACTCTTTGACGTTTGCTTTCCTGATTACTCATATGGGCAAAAGTTTCTGAAAAGGTATGGATAATAGTGTTAGGTATGATTATGACATCAGTATATGTTTGGTTTCAAAACAATTGACGTAGTGTCTGCTGAGAAAAAAACAACTAAATGTTCATTGTACATTTTGCTTCCCCACCCTGTGTGTGTGTGTGTGTGTGTGTGTGTGTGTGTGTGTATATATATATATATATACACACACACACACACACACACACACACACACACACACACATTTATTTATTTATTTATTTATTTATTTATAGGTAATTTGATTGTTTTAATACATAAAAATATTCTTTATTAAACATTAAAAAGTAAAAAAAAAAAAAAAAAAAAAAAAAGGAAAATCTCATGTAAAGTTAGGGCAAAAAACTGTGTTTTAATGATGGAAAATTACTGTATTTTTATGAGATGGTTATTTTCCATTATTTAACAGTATTTTTTCGGCACCCCTGCTGCCAGAATAATACCTTTTTTTTTTTTTTTCTTTTTTTTTTTTTTTTTTACAGTGCACTGAATTATTTTCATTTTAGTTCAATATTCCACTTCATCAAATACTGTAGATTTAAAATACATACTGTGTACATTATGCATTTCAATACATTTTGTGAATTCTTTCTCTGAAAACTGCTAAATAAACTTTACATTTGATAACTGCTATTAAAAATACAAAATAAAAGCTTTAACATATATGAACACAATTAACATGAATAAAGTAGTTTAACTTTGGCTTTTTTTTTTTTTTTTTTTTAACAAATTCCATTAAAAATTATAAAAAGTTGTTCTTTTTACTATGAAAATGATTATAGTTAATGAAAACACAACTGAAACTAAAGCTGTAAAAGCAGTAAATTAACCATCTTCCAAAAATGACACTGAAAATTCAACATAAACTTGAAAATGAAAACAGAATATTAGTTAAAATCAGATCAGTTTCTCCTCACTGTTAATGATCATGATGAGCACGACTGACCTTTGACCTTTACCCCTTAAAGACCTTCAACTGTTTCTGTATATTTGTCTATTTATCACCATTAATATATATAATATTACCTTCTATATTTAGAATTTTTCAGTGTAAATCAGGTATTTTTCTGTATTTAATTCACTGATCATGTAGATGTTCATTAACGCTCAGAGTGAATTCAAAGTTTATTATCGAAAAGCAGAGAAAATTGAAGAAAAAGTGACCAAATGAATTGTTCTCTATATTTAACCTTTCTGAAGAGACTTAGCACCATTTAGTATAATATTATCTTCTGTATTTTATGTTTTTTCAGTGAAAATCATGTATTTTCTGAGATTTAATTCACTGATCATGTAGATGTTCAGAAAGTCTCTGATTAAAGTTGAGGATTATTGTATGAAAAACAGAGAAAATGGATGAAAAAGTGTCTTTTTCAGTCCAGTCTCTCATTAACTGAACATAAACCCAGTGTGTCCATCCACTGTCACTGATCCAACTCCATGGGTTTGACTGGGGAATCAGTGTTGTAGAAGATGACGGTGTTTCCATGGTAACTACAGACGCATTTATTGTTTTGTTCATTTTTATTCATTTTCCTTGTTATTTTATTTGTTTTATTCCTTTCTTCAGTTGTGTTTTTTTCATGTTACTTATTATTTTGTGGATTAATTATTCATTTTTGTTCATTTTATTGGTTAATTTGGCTGTTTTTGTTCATTTTGTATCTTAATTCTTTTTTTTTTTTTTTTTTACTTCATTTTAGTTACATTTTTTCCATGTTATTTATTATGTTGTAATTTTTGCTTCATTTTTGTTCATTTCACATATTATTGAACATAAACCCAGTGTGTCCATCCACTGTCATTGATCTAACTCTATGGGCTTTACTGGTGAATCAGTGCTGTAGAAGATGACGGTGTTTCCATGGTAACTACGGAGTCTCTGAACGTCCAAATGGGTCATATCTGCAACAAGTTCCCAGATTTAGATCCAGCTGGAAAAGACCAAAGGCGGTGGATGTGAAATCATCCTTATCTGGTGTTTTTTTTGAAGCTCCACGACTGAAAACGGAACAAACACAGTCTCCCGCCTCGTGGAGTCGCTTCAAACACGTGATCGGATGGAATCGATGCCAAGTCCAGCGCCCTGGCTCCGCCTCCTGGAGCCGACAGAGCAGAAGACCACGCCCTCTGATGTGGACCCGATGACCGCCGTGAACCGGGACGCCGATCTGGGCGGGGTCAGAGGTCACACGGTCCAGACGGATCGTTCCTGAGGCGTGAACGCCAGAGGAAGCGATCGATGGGCGAACGCCAAAACGCCTTGATCGTCCAGGCGTAAAGACGACGAAAAGTCAATGTGAGGCTGGAGGAGGGAAACGAACGCCTGGTGAAGCAAAGTGTGGAGGCGAGGAGTTTATTCAGACAGAGACGCTTGAATTCAGCTCAGGTCCACCAGGTCTGACCAGAACACAAGCAGGTATTAAAACAACCCACTGGGGTGGATTGGGTTGATTTATTTATTTGTTTATTATTGGGTTTTAGACTCAGGTCTGGATTTAAAAACCTCAGTTATTAGACTCCTAATGTTTTTAATAATTTCATTTAATAATAATGTAATCAACATAAAATACTCTAAACAGTATCACAAGGTTAATTTTTCAGGTTTACAAACTGAATTTTGTTCCTGAATGAACACAACTGTAGCAAACGATAACACTTTAGAAACTGTAAATGAGATAAAGCCAATAACGTAATAAAAATGTATGAGTCATATAATGTATTAGACCTGTCACTGATGAGAAAACTGCACAAAAACAAAATTCTATAACAAATTCAGTCCTGTTTATATATTATTACATTATCGTCTGCAGTTCTTACATTTTCAAAGGATTTTATTTAATGCGAGGTCCATAATATAATAACATTTTACTTTATTAGTAAATGTTATTATGTTATTGCTATAACAACAAAAGATGTTTTGTGTTTTGCTTCATTTTCATCTTGTTGAATGTTTTACAGAATTTTTGTCTTTTCGTATTTTGTTTTATGCCTTTTGCCTAGTTTCTGCTCCGTTGTGTCGTTTGCACAGTTTTCATCTTGTTGCATCTTCTGCATATTTTTCATCTTTTTTTTTTTTTTTTTGCATCTTTGTTTGGAATTTTTGTTTTTTTTTGCATCATTGTTCTTTTTTTTTGGGGGGGGGGGGGGGATGTTGCATCTTTTGCATAGTTTTTGTCTTTTTTTCACATTTTGTGTTTTTGTCTTTTTTGTATCTTTTGCGTAGTTTTTGGCTTTTGTTGCATGTTTTGCATTGTTTTCGTCTGGTGTCTATTGCATACTTGTGTTTTTTTTGCGTCTTGCATAGTTTTGACATTTTTTAACATCTTTTTTGTACATTTGCAGGGTTTTTTTTTTGCATTTTTTGCACAGGTTTTGTCTTTTTTAGCATCACTTGTGTAGTTTTCATCTTTTGTTATATGTTTTGCATAGTTTTTGTCTGGTGTGTATTGCGTTCTTTTCATCTTTTTGCGTCTTTAACATCATTTTGTCTCTTTTTACATTTTTTTCATAGATTTTGAGGTTTTTTTTGCGTCTTTTGCAAAGTTTTTGTCTTTTTTTCCATATTTTGTGTAGTTTTAGTCTTGCATCTTTTTTGTAGTTTTTGTCTTTTTTTCACATTTTGTGTTGTGTTTGTCTTTTTTGTATCTTTTGCATAGTTTTTGTCTTTTTGTTGCATGTTTTGCATTGTTTTCGTCTGGTGTCTATTGTGTACTTTAGTTTTTTTTTTGCGTCTAGCATAGTTTTGACATTTTTTAACATTTTTTGCACATTTACGGGGGTTTTTTTTGCATCTTTTGCACAGGTTTTGTATTTTTTTGCATCTCTTGTGTAGTTTTTGTCTTTTGTTACATGTTGCGCGTTGTTTTCGTCTGGTGTCTATTGCGTACTTTTTTGTGTGTCTTCTGCGTAGTTTTGTCTTTTTTTCACATCTTTTTTGTAGATTTTGTGGGGTTTTTTCATCATTTGCACAGGTTTTGAGAGTTTTTTGCATCTCTTGTGTAGTTTTCGTCTTTTGTTACGTGTTTTGCATAGTTTTTGTCTGGTGTGTATTGCGTACTTTTCGTCTTTTTGAATCTTTTATGTTATTTTGTCTCTTTTAAAAAAAAAAGTCATAGATTTTGAGAGTTTTTTTGCATCTTTTGTGTAGTTTTCGTCTTTTGTGGTGTGTTTTGCGTCATTTTAAACTGGTGTCTATTGTGTAGTTTTCATCTCAGTGTCTTTTGTAGTTTTTGTCTTTTTTCATCTTTTGCGTAGTTTTCATCTTTTGTGTAGTTTTCATCTTTTGTGTGTTTTGTGTAGTTTTTGTTTGGTGTCTATTGCGTTGCTTTCATCTTTTTGTGTCTTTTGCATAGTTTTTGTCTTATCTGTCTTTTGCTCTTTTCCTCGTTTTGTCTTTGCTGCGTAGTTTTTCTCTTGTTTGTGTTTTTTACGTAGTGTTTGTCTCTTCTTAAGTAGTTTTCATCCTTTTTGCACCTTCTGTGTGGTTTTTGTCTTTTGCTCTTCCTCTTTGTTGAGTTGTTTTTCTCTCGTTTGTGTATTCTATTTAGTGTTTGTCTTTTCTTTAGTCATTTTCATCCTTTTTGTACCTTTTGCGTACTTTTTCCTCTTCTTGCATCTTTTGAGTACTGTTCAACTTTGTCGTCTTTTCTACGTCTTATTCTTTCATCCATTTAAATCAGTCTGGATGATAATAGTAGAATAAAACTAGTCACACTTTAAATTAATGTGAACATGGAGGAAAAGGGAAAGTAAATCCTTCATAAAGTCCAGATAATGAAACCTGTACTGATGGACTTGTACTCTGTTTTTGTGAATCGGCTCAGACACGTTCAGTTTCATTTTCGCTTCGGTTCAATGTGATCCTGACGCAGCTTCACCTGCTAAAGGTGGAGACCACCTGAAAACAACCCAGAAGCTGAGAATGGACGCTAACATATGCTCCGGATCTGGAACCCAAACCAGGAGCGAGCAGTCGGGCTTTGTGGCTCCGTCTGCAGCGCTCAGATCCATGTCTTCAGCGTTCTGGGATTTGAAGAAGCAGACGTGTCATTTCTTGGCGTTTTAAGTCGTCGTCACCCACTCGTCGTCTGGGTTTAACGCCTGATAAAGACGCCGTGGAAACCGACTCATCGCTGCTCTTTAACGTCGACTGGGCCTCGACATAAACACCATGTGACGGTAGAAGAAGACGTGGGTTAAAACGGACGCATTTCAGCAGGAATTTAAGCGTCGACCAAAACCATCGACTGATCTAAACCGTTTAATACCTGTTGATCCATTAATTTGATCAATCCGTGTGAATAATTGGTGTAAAATATAGTTCTTCATGTTTTCATGGTCATCAGATATGACCCATTTGGACTTTCAGAGGCTCTGTAGTTACCATGGAAACACCGTCATCCTCTACAACACAGGTGTCAAACATGCGGCCGGGGGCCAAATCCGGCCCGCCAAAGGGTCCAGTCCGGCCCTTTGGATGAATCACTGAAGACATTTCAATCCTTTTAGTTCAGGTTCCACATTCAGACCAATTCAATTTCCAGTGGGCAGGACCAGTAAAATACTATCATAATAACATAAATAATGACAACTCCACATTTTTCTCTTTGTAAATGTAAATATTTTCATGTATTTACACTAAAACAAAGTATAATTTCACAAAAAATGTGAATAACCTAAACAAATATGAACAATCTGAAATGTCTTAAGAGAAGTAAGTACAATTTTAACAAGATTCCATATGTTACTAAATGTTTTGTATGTTTGTAGTAGGGATGTAACGATTACCGATATAACAATAAACCATGGTAAAATTGCAGACGGTTAGTATTACCGTTAAAATTCTAATTATCATGATAACTGTGTTTGATTACCGCACTTTTAGGGGAAAAAACGCCTATGTAAAGATATGTTTTTATGTCAAATATTTGAGTATAGTTTTGATTTATTGCAATTTTAATTGTATATACCTGATATTTGGAACCAATATTCACTTTTAAAGTCTTTGAAAAGCTTCGTTAAGCATCTTTGTGTTATTTATGCAATAAAGTATATACATTTTTCAAATTGGATTTTTTTGTGTGTGTGTGTTTTCTGGCATTTTATGTTGATATAGTAGGTTAAAGTAAAAAAAAAAATAATTGGCAGATGATTTAGATGAAGTTGTGCTGAAAAAAAAGATCCCTAACATGGGTATAGTAAACATTTGTTTCTATAGTATATAAAGGCAAAATCAAAAGGACTGAAAAACAGACAAAATAGGCTCAGACCACAAAGGGTTAATATTCAAATGTTTCTGCAACAGAAGGGACATTATGCCTATTATTTTATTTATTTATTTATTTTTAAATACAACTTGGTTAAATTATTTCAGTGTGTGTATTAGTACTTTTTGAACATTTTGAGCACAGTTTCAACAATACCACGATAATAATGATAACCATGATAATTTTGGTCACATTAACCCTGATATGAAATTTTCATATCGTTACAGCCCTAGTTTGTAGATCCACTGTGATCTGTAAGTTCTAATGTACATGTGTAAATGATAAACTGAGGCAGAATATTGTTAAAATGACACTTTTTTTTTCCAGTTTGTTCATGTTATTCACATCTTTTGAAAGGATAGTTTGTAGATGTAAACCATTTCATAATGTAAATGTACTTTTTGGAGTTGACATTATTTATATTTTATTATGTTATTATTTGTACTGGTTCGGCCCACTTCAGATCAAATTTAGTTAATTTTGGCCCCTGAACTAAAATGAGTTTGACACCCCTGTTCTACAACATTGATTCCCCAGTAAAACCCATGGAGTTGGATCAGTGACAGTGGATGGACACACTGGGTTTGTGTTCAATAATATGTAAAAAGAACAAAAATGAAGCAAAAATTTACGACATAATAAATAAAAGGAATAAAATAAGCAAAAATGTAACTAAAATGAAGTAAAACAAAAAAAAAAAAAAGAAGTAAGCTACAAAATAAACAAAATTGAATAATAACAATGCACTGTGATCCAAGGCACTTCGAGCATCTGGCCATCTGTTGAGCCGCATTATGTCATAAATTCCCATTATGGAATAAAAGTTCAAAATGTAATAAGAATGTCACGTCATCTTGTAATAAAGCCGCATTACGTAATAACCTGATGCATTTTGTAATAAACTACCTCAATGCATTATGTAGTAAATTTTTTTGCATTATGTAGTAAGTTATGACAATTTGAGAAATTTATTTTAAAATGCACTTGACACGTTTTTATTTTCAGGAAAATGTAATGTGCTAAATTAATCTTTAAACTGTGTGGTTAAAGTTCTGATTCCATTACCTGTAGCTCCTGTGACTAATTTCTTCTAAATTGCTCTGAAATTATATTAATTTGGATTGTTATTACATAATGAACCATGTTATTACATTTTTTTAAAATAAAAATGTGTCAAGTGCATTTTGTAATAAATTCTCAAATTGTAATAACTTACTACATAATGTGAAAAAATTTACTATATAATGCGTTGACGTAGTTTATTACAAAATGTGGCTTTATTACAAGATGACGTGACATTTTTATTACATTTTGAACTTTTATTGCATAATGGGAATTTATTACATAATGCGGCTCAACACCATCCCTTCGGACACCCCTCCAGTCGCCCCTCCAGAACACCAAACTGACATTGGACCCCCGACCTGGAAAGAGGTGGAAAGCACAGTCCGTCAGGCAAGAACAGCATCAGCCCCGGGGCCAAATGGAGTCCCATAGAAAGTATCCAAGAATGTGCCAGGTGTCTTGAGGTTTCTTTGGAGGTTAATGAGGACAGTGTGGCAGAAAAGGACTGTACCCACAGTGTGGCGTAGGGCGAGTGGGGTCCTGATCCCAACGGAGGAAGAAGTAAAGAGCATCAGCCAGTTCTGCCCAGTTTCACTACTTAACGTAGAGGGTAAAGTGTTTTCAGCATCATCGCACAGAGGATGGCTGAGTACCTGCGAAGAAATTACATCCACACAGTGGTACAGAAGGCGGGGGTGTGGTTAGACACCCTAACCCCACCCCCAAATAAAGTGTCCACGGTAACCCGCTGATCTGCGCCTCACTAATTTCTTTGAATAGGACGGTGAGGAAGATAAAATATACGAAAAAACTGAAACTAATACTAAAACTAAACTAAAGTAAAACTAAGCATTCAGAAAAAACGACAACTAATAAAAACTCGCAAACCTGCTCTAAAAACTAATTAAAACTAACTGAATTAGAGAAAAAAAAGTCCAAACTAAATAAAACTAAACTATAATTAAAAATCCTAAACTATTAGAACCTTGGTGGGAGGTCCACGTCCAGACCTCGGACCACAGGAGGGTTAGCATGGTTTGTTCGTGTGGATGAATCCAGGATCCTTCTGTCGTTTCCTCCTCGTTCTGAGCCTGTTTTTTCCTCCTCGTCGTTCCTCCGTGGCTCCACTTCTGTCTTTATTACAAATGGGTTTTAACGGATCAGCGTGCACTCGTTTCCTTAAAACCACTGTGTTTCTGGGATTCCTCAGTCTTTGTCGAAGTTCACAAGCAGCTTTTCATTTCATTAGATTCTCCTCCAACTGCCGGAACAACTTAGCCTGTTTCAAACACAAAGAAACTTTATATGATGACGATGACGCAGAATAAAGAGTCACAGTTACAGTTAAAAGTACAGACTGTCGATCATACGTGTGGTTGGATTCACGGTCCTGCAGATTGTTTATATAATACACCTTTTCTTTATTGTAAATGTCAGGTTTTTCCTGCAGATTTATGACTTTAATATCGGAGAATATGTGCTTTTCCTTGTAAAGTTTCACATTTTATTAAAAAAATTCACCGTGAAATATTACGTTTTCAGCTAAAAGCGTCTGAAACACCATTGTACATCACAAACCTGTTAAATGTTTTACTCTGCTCATCGACAACCCGGTAAAACCAGGTTTTTGGCCCATTATGGGTCCAGTTGAAGAGTACACAAACAATACAAATCACAATACTAGGATCACAATATGATATATCACGATATATCATGATACTGTTAAAAAGGCTATATATTTGTTTATTTATTTATTTTTAATTTACTTTTACGTTTATTTCCTTGAATAATTGAATTACACCAGAAATCTGCACAAATACTAAACACATTTGTATTTGATCCCAACAGGATCTAATGTTCTATCACAAAATGTTCCTGTGTTCAAACTGAAATTCTGTTTTACAGACATTACAGTTTCAGATCCCGTTCAAATGTTCAGATTCTAGTAGTTCACAACTAACAAAGGAACAAACGTTATTTAATAAAAGAGTGTTAAATAATAATGAAGAAAATACAAACAATAAAGAAAAACAAAAATGAACCTCCACAAAATCTGCATTTGAATAAATACCTCAAAATATCAATACAGTACTTTTTAATATTGATACAGTATTGTGAAATAAAATATCGCGATATATCGCAGAACCCATATTTTCTTACACCCCTGTTAGCTAATGAAGTATCAGACTAAGCTAATAAAGTAACATCAGCTAATATTAGCTAATAAAGTAACAGTAGCTAACATTAGCTAGTGAAGTAAAAGCAACTAACATGAACTAGCTCTCCAATGGCAAAAGCTAACATAAACTACAGATAGAAGCTAACACTAACAGCTAACATAAACTACAGATAGAAGCTAACACTAACAGCTAACATAAACTACAGATAGAAGCTAACACTAACAGCTAACATAAACTACAGATAGAAGCTAACACTAACAGCTAACATAAACTACAGATAGAAGCTAACACTAACAGCTAACATAAACTACAGATAGAAGCTAACACTAACAGCTAACCTAAACTACAGGTCGAAGCTAACACTGACAACTAATGTTGCAGAACTGTTATTTTCTAACACCCCTACTAATAAATGGTGATAAATAATTTAGGAAATGTTAGATGTGGAGACACATGAATTTGGTTTTCACCGTAGAAATAGTTGTCAGTCTTTCAGAGTTAAACTGATGTTAAAGGTCAAATAAGGTTCAAATACGTGGAACTGCAACTTTTAGCTGCTTTATGCAAATACAAAACCTGCTCAGATCTCTTTTTTTTTTCGGACAAACCATGGTTTACTCCGATGTAAAATCTCTGCGATACAGTTTGTGGTTGTCAGTGACATCCAGCCGTAGCCGCTTGGACGACCTCTGACCTCCGACCCGGGTTTCCCCAGACCATTTACCGGACCACAGTGTGAGAGTGGAAGCAGATCTGTGGATGTTTTATTTCCTGTAGTCCTCTGTCAGGTCCTCAGAGAGCCCGACACACTCCGCTGCCTCCTTATTAGCGGCTGAATGTTTTATTTCCACCGTTTTGTCAGCTCGCATAAAGACGGTGGAGTCTCCGGGAGGCGGCGAGGCCTCGCAAGTCATAACACATGGATTTAGACGAAGCGAAGGGAGGCGGGGTCAGGACCAGGACGTGGGCTTTAAATGTTCAAACCTCTGTTCTGCAACTTTACATCCTGGAGGAACAAGGAACAAATGAAGGAAAAAAAGTCTGGTATTTGTTGTTAAAGCTGATAAAATCATAATATTCATGTCGATTTTTTTGGTGTCTTTTGTGTCGTTTTCATTCCATTGAATCTTTGGTGTTGTTTTTGTTTCTTACTAGGGATGCAAATTATCCATTAATCCATTAATCATTAGTTGGTTGACATTATCGATCAATTAACAATTAATTGATAAGCAGCGATTTTCCTGAGAACCTGAATTTCTCTTTGGGGGGGGGGGGGGGGGGGGCAGTTATATTGGTGGGGGTGTGGTCCATAACTAACAGAACTAACTCTGGCGTGAAGTGAAAGTGAAACTTAACGTACTTTCAACGTCCGACTCCCAGCTTCTGTTCCTCTATTCCTGGATGGACCCCCTCCTCTGTTCTATGCCCCCCCCACCCACAAATGCTGGACCCCATGAATTTGTCATGTTTACCACCCCCCCACCCCCCCTACGGCGGCCCAGATCATGACATGGACATGACGTGGAAAATGCTGCAATGACTTCACTCAGTGTAGTTGTTTAGAGCCAGAAGTGACCATATTTGGACAAAAGGGTGGGGCTACAGGGCGACGCTTGTAGTTTTCAATTTTAATACATTTGCGAAATTGTGTTGCTTCTGTTGTGTTATTTCTGTGTTTTTGTCATCGTTTGGATGT
The DNA here is from genome assembly GCF_902148855.1 of Sphaeramia orbicularis. Classification (NCBI taxonomy): domain Eukaryota; kingdom Metazoa; phylum Chordata; class Actinopteri; order Kurtiformes; family Apogonidae; genus Sphaeramia; species Sphaeramia orbicularis. The sequence continues at coordinate 43,418,703 of NC_043976.1, read as the reverse complement.
TTTCTGTTTTCGTCTCGTTGCTTCATTTGTGTCTTTTCTGTTCTTTCCGTCTTGTTGCATCTTTTACGTTTGTTTTGTTGTGTTTTACTTTTTTAATTTTGTTGCCTGTTTTGTGTCGTTTCCATCTTGTTGCATGTTTACGTTTTCATCCTGTTCTTCGTCTTCATGTTGTTTCCATATTATTTTGTGTTTTTCATCACTTGTTTGTGAGTGTTGTGTAGCGTTGTGTATTTGTGTATTTGTGTATGTGTGAGGAGGTGAAGTCCAAATGTCACAACAGGATGTGAAATTGATTTGTGTGTGTGTGTGTGTGTGTGTGTGTGTTAGTGTACACACACTTTGTACTGTGTGTGTGTTTGTGTGTCCACCATCTGTTCAATAAAGCCCTTCCTGAACCTGCTGAGACAGACACACACACACACACATACACACACAGACACACACACACACACAGACACACACATACACAGACACACACACACACACACATACACACACAGACACACACACACACAGACATACACACACACACACACACATACACACACAGACACACACACACACAGACACACACATACACAAACACACACACATACACACACACAGACACACACACACACACATACACACAGACACACACATACACACACAGACACACAGACACACACACACATAGACACACACACACACACACACATACACACACACAGACACACACACACACACAGACACACACACACAGACACACACACACACATACACACACACACACACACACACACACAGACACACACACAGACACACACACACATACACACACAGACACACACACATACACACACACAGACACACACACATAGACACACACACATAGACACATACACACACATAGACACACACACACACATACACACACACAGACACACACACACACACGCACACATAGACACACACACACACACACACACACAGACACACACAGACACACACACATAGACACACAGACACACACACACAGACACACACACAGACACACACACACACAGACAGACACACACACACACACATAGACACACACACAGACACACACACACACACACCTAGACACACACACACACACAGACAAACACACACACACACACAGACAAACACACACACACACACACACAGACAAACACACACACAGACACACACACACACACAGACTCACTATCACATCTGAATCATCCATGTGTGATTTGTCATTTCTGTCCACATCACAACCACAACCTTGACAAATTTAACACAAGACACACAAACAACTGGATACACAAACACACACTGGACGTGACATATGTAGATGGACATTGTGTTACAGGACATAACACAAATAAATAAATAACACACACTACTAACACAACAAGATGATAATACTGGAAACACAATAAGACACATGATGTTAAACAAAACTACACAAAAGACACACAAAGTGATGACAACATTGAACACACAATGAAAATGGTGCAACAAAATGAAGTGATGGAAAATATGTATTGAAACAAAAAACAACACAGATGTGTTGAAACAAAAACAACACAAAAAAGTGATGAAATTAAAGATGCGTCAATAGTAAAACAACAAACTAAAATGTTGCAAAAGATGAAATGAAAATGATGCAACAAAGTAAAATGATACAAAAGAAATAGCGAAAAAGATGCAAGACATGGAACATAATAACACAAAATAAACACAAACTACAAAAACGCAGAATGACGCAACATTAAAGACGCAACAAAAGAGAAACAACATAGCAGACACAAAAAAAAGAATGAAAAACGCAACGAAATAACATGAAAAACACAAATAAAATGATGCAAAAGATTCATTGGAACAAAAACAACACAAAAACAAGTGACGAAATGGAAAAGATGCAACAATAGTAAAACAACAAAACCAAAATTATGCAGAAGATGAAATGAAAACGATGCAGCAACATAAAATGATACAAAGAAATAACGAAAAAGATGCAAAACATGGAACATAACACAAAATAAACACAAACTACAAAAACACACAATGATGCAACATTAAAGATGCAACAAAAGAAAAAGAACGCAGCAGACACAAAGAAAAGAATTTAAAAACAACGAAATAACATGAAAAACACAAAAAAAAATGCAAAAGACGCATTGAAATGAAAACAATGCAAAAAAAGTAACAAAATAAAGACACAACAACACAAAAATGATGGAAACGACACAAGATCAAATGAAAAAATGAAACAAAAATGACACAACGAAATAAAACTAAGCAACAAAATGAAACGACACAATAAGCAACGAAAAGATGCAAAACATGTAACAATAATGCAAAAAACATAAACACGCAATGACGCAACGTTAAAGATGCAACAAAACAGAGACAACGGAGCAGTCACAATGGAAACAATGAAAAACACGAGATAAAACCGCTGTAGACGAAACAACAAAAACAACATAAAAACTGGAAGTTAAATGCGATGTTCAACTGGTTTCATCGTCTAAACAGCTGATTAATCCGACGTCAGGTTCTGGTTTTCGCATTTTTAGACTCAACGCTGTTTCCAAACCTGGACGTGGTGTGTTTTACTGCAGTACAGCATGAGTACTTGTACTTTTACCTCAGTATTAGTACTGTGTGTGTGTGTGTGTGTGTGACATCACAACAGAAACACTTATTTACACTGAGATCATGAAGGAAACATCTGTAACGTCGACTCTGTTTGTCGGTCGGATAAATTGTTGGTGTAAAATGCGTGTGACGTTAGCGTTCCCTCAGCCTCAGGAAAGCAGACTAATTAACAGGTGAAGTCGATAACGGCTGTAAAACTAATGACCTGTGCGATAAACGACTGGAGCGTCCGTTAATGTCCGTTTAATTCAGCCGTAAATAAAAGCAGACAAAGAACTCCACAGGTTCGGAAACATTTGAACCTTCTGCTTCTGCTGTCGCAGTCGAAAACGTCCAGGGATGAAACGAATGGCCTGGTCTTCAAACCCTGGACCACATGACCACAGGGTCCGGTTTTAAACGGATCCGCTTCAGTTCGATTCAAACCGACATTCTGGGAATTTTTCGGTCGTTTTCATCTGTTACATTCTATCGTTCCGTTATTTTCATCTTTTTGTGTCTTTTACATTTTCATCTTGTCGCATCCTTTATGTTTTCTATCTTGTTGCATCTTTGACATTTTTATCTTGTGTCTGTTTCGATGATTTTGTCCGCATTTTCAGCATTTTACTCTTTTATGTCTTATGTGTTTTGTCTTTTTTTTTTTTTGTTAATTATTTAACACGTTTCTTCCTTGTTCATCCTTGAAACTGTAAAGAACTGTTGATACTTTGAATGTTTTCATCATCCGCCGTCGTCCGCCCCAGTTTCTCCAAAGCTCCACCCACCTCCCCATCCTCCCACCTACCAGTCCTCCAAAGCTCCACCCACCTCACCATCCTCCAAAGCTCCACCCACCTCCCAGTCCTCCAAAGCTCCACCCACCTCATTCACCATCCTCCAAAGCTCCACCCACCTCATTCACCATCCTCCAAAGCTCCACCCATGTCCCCATCCTCCAAAGCTCCACCCACCTCCCAGTCCTCCAAAGCTCCACCCACTTCCCCGTCCTCCAAAGCTCCACCCACATCCCCATCCTCCAAAGCTCTACCCACCTCCCAGTCCTCCAAAGCTCCACCCACATTCCCCATCCTCCAAAGCTCCACCCACCTCCATAGCTTCTAAAGATCCACCCACCTCCCTGTCCTCCAAAGCTCCACTCACCTGCCCATCCTCCAGAGCTCCGCCCACATTCCCCATCCTTCAAAACTCCACCCACCTCCATATCCTCTAAACATCCACCCACTTCCCTGTCCTCCAAAGCTCCATCCACCTCACATCCTCCAAAGCTCCACCCACCTCCCCATCCAAAGCTCTGCTCACCTCCGCTTCCTCCAAAGCTCCACCCACCTCCCCATCCTCCAAAGCTCCGCCCACCTCTACTTCCTCCAAAGCTCCACCCACGTCCACATCCTCCAAAGCTCCGCCCACCTCCCTTCCTCTAAAGCTCCACCCACCTCCCGCTCCTCCAAAGCTCCACCCACCTCCCACTCCTCCAACACTCCACCCATCTCCCATCTCCCACTCCTCCAAAGCTCTACCCACCTCCCCATCCTCCACAGCTCCACCCACCTCCCCATCCTCCACAGCTCCACCCACCTCCCCATCCTCCACAGTTCCACTCACCTCCCCATCCTCCAAATCTCCACCCACCTCCCCATCTTCCAAAGCTCCGCCCAGCTCAGTGAACTTTGCGTTCTGCTTCGTCCACATATTTGCGTCGGTCCTGGCGCTGTTTGCTGATCCTGACAGATGGAGGTGAGAAAAAGCGATGCGAGGCTGTGAGGTCAGCGACTGCAGAGGATGATTGATTCAGATCAGCCCTCGCCGTCCCTCAGGACGACGGCTCAGGGCGATCGATAACACCGCCGTCCTCCTCCAATTCACGGAGAACACGAGGCCCGCGAGCGTCCGAATAATAAGGAAATAAACAGAGGATTGAATCGGAGCGACGTCGTATGGATTCACCGACGTTCGGCATCATTTCATCTGTGATAGTGTCTCCAAAGTCCAACAACAATGAATATGTGAGCAGTTACAGGATAAGAAGCAGAAAACCAAACTCCCATGATGCTCTGCTGCAGCTTCTGCGTCCTGTGGAGTTTTCCTACGTCTTATGTGTCTGAAGTTGAACGTTCTGTTCAGTTTCTTCCTCATATTTTCTGTTTTTCTAAAGCTGTGGATCAAGGTTATTATCGTTAACAAAAACTAACGAAATGACGAAAACTTGAATTTTCATTAACTGAAATAAATAAAAACTATAATTTAAAGGGAAAAAAAGATAATTAACTGAAACTTTGTGTGCTTACAAAACTAAAACAGATAAAAATAAACACAAACTACAAAAACACACAATGATGCAACACAAAAGTCGCAACAAATGAAAAACGACATAGAAGACACAATGTAACCATGAAAAAAACGCCACGAAACGATACGAAAAACACAACGAAAACAACGCGAAAGATGCAACAAAATGAAAATGATGCAAAATATGCGTCAGAAAACAAAAAAGGACGCAAAAGACACATTGAAACGAAAACTGTGCAAAAAAGTGATGAAGTGAAAATGAACCAAGCGATGCAACAAAAAATAAAGTAATGAATGCAGAAAAACAAAAACAACAAAGATGCAAAGAAAGAGATAAAAGACATGAAAATGCATGATGAAAATGCAAAATACACAAATAAACTACAAAAACACAATGATACAACATAAAAGACGCAACAAAAGAAAAACAACGTAGAAAACACAATGTAAACAACACAAAAAATGCAACAAAATGAAAATGATGCAAAATATGTCACAAAAGATGCGATGAAACAAAAACAATGCCAAAAAAGCATCAAAATGAAAGACACAAAACACGACGAAATGAGAACAATGAAACAAAAATGAGGCAAAAGATGCAACGAAATGAAATGAAAACAAAAGAAAAATGTGTTGAAACAAAAAATGACAAAAAAAGACGTGTTGAAATGAAAACAATACAAAAATCGAAATGCAGCGAAATGAAAAAGATGCAAAAGACGCATTGAAATGAAAATGGCACCAAAAACTGACGAAATTAAAAAGACAAAAAATACAATGAAAAGAAAATGTGACAAAACAAAAACAGTTAAATGAAAATGAGCCAAAAGATGCAATGAAAAAAACAGTAATAAATGCAGAAAAACAAAAACGACAGATGCAAAGAAAGAGATCAAAGAAATGTAGCGTGATGAAAATGCAAAATACACAAATAAAGTACAAAAACACACAATGATGCAACACTAAAGACGCAACAAAAGAAAAACAACGTAGAAAACACAATGTAAACAATGAAAAAATGCCACGATACGATATGAAAGCAACACAAAAGACGTAACAAAATGAAAATGATGCAGAATAATCAAAAGATGCAATGAAACAAAAACGATGCAAAAAAAGCATCAAAATGAAACAAAATGACACAAAACATGACGAAATGAGAACAAAGAAACAAAAATGAGGCAAAAGATGCAGCAAAATGAAACAAAAACAAAACAAAAATTTGTTGAAACAAAAAATTACGAAAATGACGCGATGAAACGAAAATGATGCAAAAATTGATGAAATGATAAAGATGCAACGAAATGAAGAAGACGCAGAAGATGCATTGAAATGAAAACAGCACCAAAAACGGACAAAATTAAAAAAAAAAAAAAAAAAAAACACAAAATGGCTTTAGCGTCATAGTTTTGTCTTAAACCGCTCAAACTGCTCAACTTTTCCGCTGTTCTTGGATAAAATATGGTGTACCATGTGGGTGTTTTTCAGAGGACGTGGCGCCCCCTCATGGACGCAGTTGGATAAACGTCGTCCATATTTGACTTTTATTCTGTTCCTCTGGTGTTCCGTCCTCTGATCTTCGTAGTTTTCGTCCCTGTGTCTGCGTTTGTCTCGGTAGACAGTGGATTGTGGCCTAAATCTGTCCAGTAATCGTTTTTTTTTTTCATTCATTTTCTCGTCTGTCGTTTGTTTAAAGGTGGATGGTTCCTCTGGTTCCTGTTCTTTGCTTTAACCTGGAGCTGATGGCGTTTCGCTGGGGTTATTTTCTGACGGTGTCCGGGCTGTATTTCACTCCGATGTGTTTCCTGTAGAGTTATCTGTACTGAGGTGTGTGTGTGTGTGTGTGCCTAGTGTTGAATGTGTGTGTTAACACTGTTGTGTGTCTGAGTGACACAGTGGATGGAAACAAATTGGATGTATGAGCTGAGACGCCGCCGGCACAGATGCAGCATCGGCACTTTTCTCCTGGACCATAAAACCTACAGTGTCTTCATCATGTCAGTCCTCCTCCTCCTCCTCCTCCTCCTCCTCCTCCTGCTCACATCAGATTTATATTAGATTAGATCAGGTTAGATTAGATTAGATTAGATTAGATTAGATTAGATCAGATTAGATTGGATTAGATCAAGTTATATGTGATTAGATCAGGTTAGATTAGATTAGATTAGATTAGATTAGATTAGATTAGATTAGATTAGATTAGATTAGATTAGATCAGATTAGATTGGATTAGATCAAGTTATATGTGATTAGATCAGGTTAGATTAGATGAAATAAAATTATATTAGATTAGGTTAGGTTAGATCAGATTAGATGAGGTTAGATTACATACAATTAGATTAGATCAAATTAGATTAGATCAGATTAGATCAGATTAGATTAGATCAGGTTATATTAGATTAATGTAGATTAGATTAGATTAGACTAGATTAGATTAGATTCGATTCAGTTAGATCAGGTTAGATTGTATTAGATTAGATCAGGCTATATTAGATTAATTTAGATTAGATTAGATTAGATTGGATTAGATCAAGTTATATTAGATTAGATCAGGTTAGATTAGATTAAATAAAATTAGATTAGGTTAGGTTAGAGATTAGGTTAGATCAGATTAGATGAGGTTAGATTACATACAATTAGATCAGATTAGATCAAATTTGATGAGATTAGATTAGATCAGGTTAGGTTAGCTCAGACCAGATTGGATCAGATCAGATCAGATTAGATTAGATCAGATCAGATTAGATAGAACTTTATTGATGATCGATGGTTTGATTGACAGGTGTAGCTGTCCACACTACGCCCGATGGACCTCACACAGAGTTTTGAGGACACAACGTATCCTCCCAGAGCTTCTGTTTATTAAACTATCAACGTCATCAAACTATTTTATTATTTGAAAAACTTTACTCTTTTAGGCTCCCCTAAACTCCGCTCTTTTGTCCAAATACGGTCACTTCTGGCACCAAAAAAATCCACCCTTGACCAAAATTGAAACATGAGGAATCTGGTATTTTCCATGTCAACATCACCCTCCTCTTTGTGTTTTTGTCACTTCCTTCTTCCTCTGTCCTTGTTTCCTCCCCTTAGCTCCTCCCTCCTTTCCTCCCCTTAGCTCCTCCCTCCTTTCCTTTCCTCCCTCCTCAGGGTAAACCGTCTCATATCCATAAGAAAACACCTCCTTTTTTTATTACAGTTTTACAGGCAGGGTTTGATCTAAAGGCGCGTGTCAAAGACACCCACAGCCGTGACTTAATTATGGAGGAAGAGGAGGAGAGAGGGGAGAACGGGGGAGGAGAGGAGATAAATCCACAACACAAACAGAGAAGGAGGGAGACATAAATAGAGGAGATGAGAGGAGGAGGAAAACAACAGGAAAGGAGGAAAGTAAGAAGGAAAATGGAGAGGAAAAGGGAAGGCATGAAGAAAGAAGGGAAAAGTACAGTAAGAATAAATATGGAAAATGTAGAAGAGAAGGAGGTGAAAGATAGAGAAGAAAAGAAGATGGAAATGGAAAGAAGGAGGAAAGGGATAAGAAAAAATGGAATAACAAGGGAAAAGATATTGGAAGAGGAGGAAAAAAACAAGAAAAATGAGGAAAAGGGCAAGAAGGAGGTGGAATAAGCAGAAAAGGGAGGGAAGAAGAAAAGAGGAGAAAAGGTAAAGTAAATGGAAAATGGAGAGAATTAAAAGAAAGAAAGTAAAAGGAGGAAGAAGGTAGAGGGAGGAAGAGAGGAAGTGGGAAAAGGAGGAAAAAAAACGTAAAAGTAGAGAATCAACAAAGATGGAGGGAAAAGAAAAGTAGTTATAAATATGGAAAAGGAGGGAGAACATGATACTAAAGGAGGAGGAGTTTTGATTTAGGGGAGGGGCAATATGTTTATGGCTTTTAGGGGGAGGAGGGAGAGGAGGAAGAGGAGTGATGGAGGTGGGGTCGTTTGAGGATACAGTGTTGTAAATAAACGCTGCAGAATGAGCCAATCAGGTGACACCGCAGCGGCGCTACATCACATGTGGACACACCCACCTGATCTATGACCGCTAGGGGTGTGTATTCACAAGAATCTGGCAAAGAAGAATCAGTAAAAGGAATGAGAAAAAGAATCAGACGGAATCAAGAAAAAAAGAAGAATCAGAAAAAAATAATCATTTAAAAAATAATCAAAATTGGGGAAAAAAGAAGAATCCGAATCAAGAAAAAAGAAGAATCAGAATCAAGAAAAAAGAATTAGAAAAAAAGAGTCATTTTAAAAAGAATCAGAATTGGGGAAAAAAGTTGAATTAAGATCAGGAAAAAAGAAGAATTAGAATCAAGAAAAAAAGAGAAATCAGGTAAAAAAGGATCATATAAAAAATAGTCAAAATCAGGAAGAAAAGAAGAATCACAAAAGAATTGGAAAAAAATTAAGAAAAATTGGAAGATGACAAATCGTAAAAGAAGAATCAGTAAAAGGAGTGAGAAAAAGAATCAGAAGGATTATTAATAGGAACAGGTAAAAGAATCTGAAACCCGCCATGGATCGACTCTGTCTGCGTTTTCTTGGGACTTCCTGTTTCTTGGTTTGTTTCCGTTCGTCTGTTTTACATATTTCTGTTTCATTCTCATCTCTTCGTCCTGTCGTTTATTTCTGATGTAACTCCAGGTGGATTTAGCGCTGTGACGCCGTCGACAACGGGCTGATGATGTCGGACGCCGTAATCCGACCTCAGGGATGACGTGTTGTTCAGTTCGTGTTGTTTCGTTTCCAGTTTCTTTTAATAGACGACGTTTCAGAAAACAAACAATGAGTCCATTCATTAAAATAACACGAGGTGGGCGGTGGCGTTGTGTAACCGCCGTGGTTGGTGAGCGAGCGGCGTCGTGAACAGGAAGGAGGGTGAGAGCTGCAGGAAGTGGGTGGGATGCCAGAGAGGGAGTCCCTCTGATGGGCGAGAGACACTGACTCTACGTTAGAGAGAGAGAGGGAGGGGGAGGGGGACGCCACCTGTTCAGGACATGAGAGGTTTTCATTGGACGGAGTCGTGACGAGTCCATCACACCTCCGTCATGACAGGGATGAAAGATACTGCCCCCTCCTGCAGAAAGCTGTCAATCACACAAAGCCACACCCCATTTAGTATGGTCAGCTGAACAGAAACAAGGTGATGTCATGAAATCTCCCAGAATCCTTTAATAGACGTTTATCAGAGACTGAGTGTTCAGTTTGGTCTCATTGGCTGATGTATAGAGGGGGCGGGGCTTATATACTACTATATACATACGATTTAATCCTGGTATTTTCAGCGTCCTTCACCTCCACCTTCTTCTTCTCGTCCATGTCGTGTATGAATCATCTCCTGTTTATTAACCCTTTAAAGTCTAACCTGAAAATGGTCCGTCTGGACCTTTTCTTCTTATTTCAACTATAAAAAGGTTAAAAATATACTGTCAATAGTCACTTTTCCATTGGACATCTGCGCAAAACTTTATATTTACGAAATGTCGAAAAAACTGTGGTGTGTAATGTCGCTTTTTTCAATAAATAACAAATGCAATGATTTTGGTTTTTTATTATCGCAGATGTCAGGAGAAGTCATTCCATAAACATGGTGGTGAATGTAAATATCTGTTGGGTTTTTTTTTGGATCAATTTTTTATTTATTTTCATTGTGTATCTCCAAAAGTACAATACAAAAAAAGAAATAAATTCACATTTTATGATATCCTCCTGAGACCCAGAAATGCATTTGTGTCCTCTGTAGTGGACAAGAGTGTCACAGCTTTACTTTAAAATAAAAAAAAAAAGCATAATGTCCACTAAAAAGGACATTATATAAAAAATAAATAAATGTATTTGAAAAAAACTGTTGCATTATTCTGTTTCTAATTAAGGCAATTATTTAATGTAAAATGGCAAAAATATTTACTTACTGGGTGTCAGGAGGATATAAGATTTTGTGACACACAAAGACAAAGTATGCTGTCGTCGGATTAAAGAGCCAAGTGTGAAGGGTTTCCGTGGAAACGTCCCAACAGCAGCGACGTCCCCTCGAGGCCCGTTCAACTTTCATCTCATCTAATATTTCCATTTGCATAAGTTCACCACTCATCTGTAAAGAGTCCATGTGATTGTCTCCTCTTCAGAGTCGGCTTCATTTCTTTCAGATCCGATCCCTGTTTTGGATCTGCTCTGGGGGGCGTGGCCACATCTGACTGACCTCTGACCCCAACACTTTAAATGAAAGTGAGTGAACATTACATCAGCAGAGTGAGGGTTTGACTGAGCACAAATCAGCAGCTGTTCTCTGGGTTCAGACTGGCAGGAGGAAGAGGGGCTGATGGGAAATGGAGTTCATCAACAACTGAACGTTTGGATTTCCCACTGTACACTGTAAAAAAAAAAAAAAAAAAAAAAAAAAAAAACTGGAAAAAACGGTGATATTCCGGCAGCAGGGATGCCGAAAAAAATACTGTAAAATAACGGAAAATAACCATCTCATAAAAATACAGTAATTTTCCATAATTAAAATACAGCTTTTGCCCTAACTTTACATGAGATTTTGCTTTTTTTTTTTTTTCTTTTTAAAGTTTAATCAAGAATAGTTTCATGTATCCATACAATCAAATTCCCTATAAATATATATATAAATAGAATTTTAAGTGAGACTCAGTTGTCCAATCCACTGATAAAAACTGTATTTGGACAGTTCATCAGTGCTTATACATGTTATACATTCACAAAAATACATTTATACAACATTTTTGTTGTGAAACCTCCTGTAATTACACAAGATATTTGTCAATTAACAAACAAGTCTGGTTCAACTGACAGAACAAATACTTCTTTAACGGTTAATTGTCAGTAATTTGATCTCATTTTATTTATTTATTTTTTTTTTTTACAGTATTAAGCTTTAAATTAACAGTTTAATCTCATAAATAGAAAAGAAATATCTGTGAAATTATGATACATTTGCAAATGTATTTTAACTGTTTTTTTCTGTGAAAAAAGAAAAAAATTGTTTTAAAAAATTGAAATTTTTTGGTTATTCACAGTTACAGTTTTTTCATGTTATTTTACATTTGACATGTAAAATCACAGTCTATTTTTGTTGTTTCATTGATATTTTCCTGTATCTTAAAAATACAGGAAAAATCTGTAAAACAAACAGTGAAAATTCTGTTAAATTACAGATTTTTTTTTACAATGTAGGAGGAAAATGTGAAGAAGACAGATTCGTGTCAGGGTTTTTTTTTTTTACTCTGACTCATTAATTTCAGGGCTTTTTTGTGAGATTGCTGTTTTTTAAGAGAATAAGAATATGTTAACTACAAACAGATAATTGGTGATGTTACGGATTCTTGGGGAATACAGTAAAAAAAAACTTCTTTATTCACCAAGGTTATTATCGTTAACGAAACTAAAGAAATGACGAAAACTAGAATTGAAAAACATTTTCGTGAACTGAAATAAATAAAAACTATAATTAAAAGAAAAAACATAACTAACTGAAACTGTATTGTGTGTTTACAAAACTAACTAAAACGGAAAAATATTATGGATAAAATTCCCTTTGTTTTCGTTTTCGTCAATGTCGGATTGAGCAATTTTACAGCACTTCGTGGTCCGTCACTTCTTGTCACTTGTCGTTTAGAGTCATCTTCTCATTCCCACTCTGGAAACATGGAGACTAAAGTTGGGAGAAAGCAGCAGAGTCCTGCCTGGGATTTATTTGAATGCGACGACAGAGAAGAAGAGAAAAGATATAAAAAAAACTAAACTAAAAATAAGCATTTAGAAAAAACAAAAACTAATAAAAACTATCAAACCTGCTCTAAAAACTAATTAAAACTAGCTGAATTAGAAAAATAAAAGTCAGAACGAAATTAAACTACACTATAGATAAAAATCCAAAACTATTATAACCTTGTTAATTACTCATTGCGTTGACAGTAATTCAGTAAAAGGTGAAGCGTCTTGTGGAAACGTGTCCCGGAACTGGTGTGAATTCAGATGGTTTCCTGTTGGTTGGTTTCGTGTCGGTTTGTTTCCTGTTGGTTTGTTTCGTGTCCATGTGAGTCCGAGTGTGTAGGCGTCCATATGTGAACGTGTGACAATGCCATGGGAACAGACATATGGTGACCATCATGTGCCAGAAAAAGGTGAACCCGATGGGTATCAGATGGTAAAACAAATTAAAAGACTGGTGAAATCAGACAAAAAATTGGTAAAAGCCAACAAAAAGACGGTAACATACAACAAAAACCTGGTAAAATCAGACCAACAGACGGTAAAACCAGAGGAAATTTACTAAAAGCAAATGAAAAGATGGTAAACCCAATTAAAAAAGGGTAGATATCAGGGTTCTCACTAGCGTCACTGAATGCCAGGGACAGTGTTGGGGCCCCGACACTGTCCCTGGGGGGCCCCGACGCTGAGATTTGACCCGCGACGCTGTCTTTCAACCAGCGTAGTGGTGTGTTTTTGTGTGTGTGTGTGTGATCGTCCAGCGTAATGACAACGAGATTTGAAAAAATATATTCCTTTGTCTTGGCGCAAAGCGCTGCAGACAGGAAATGAGAACAATATAATCAACACCCCTTTGTCTGCCTTGGTATTGTCTGACGCCCACCCAACAACATCGCTTGCCTTACACTCATTCAAAACTTCTGGGGGAGGATGCCCCGGACTCCCCTACAAAACTCACACCATGGTGCCCCTACACTGTGAAAAAATCCTAGTGAGAACCCTGGATGTTTTTATGTTTTTTAATAGAAATTTATTGGCAAACACTGGAACATAGAAATAAAAACGGATTAGCTATTAGCTTTTTCTGCACAGATCTGATATGAAGTAAAATATACTGAAAGTGAAAGTAAAATGTCGTTCATCATCTCCAACCTCTGCTGGTGTTCTGGAGGTGTAGTGCACATTTCGGCCTGTAGGAGTCACTGCTTTGGCTTTTTCCAGATGTTCCCTCAAAGTCCTGAAGTGGCTTTGACCTTCAGATGCCTCCGGCTGAACAGTTTGTGTGTTTTGCGTGTCTTTGTGTGTTTGTGCGTCTGTTTGTGTCCAGTCGGGTAGAATCCGACACCAGGATTCAGCAGAGCAGAGGTAAAGAGCAGCTGCATGGATTTAGGAACAATAATCCATTTTGCTGCAATGCCACTGCAATGCAACACCCCTTTGTCTGTACAGGGATGCTCCCCCAGCGAAAGAGAGAGAGAGAGAGAGAGGGAGAGAGGGAGTGGAGATGGACAGATATATATGTGGGGGGGGGGGGGGTTGGGTCTCACCTCCCATCAGGACGTAAATGATGGAGAAGAAGGAAAAGACGTTTCTCATCTGAACCTCTGCTGGTTGTTTGTACATTAGGGTAATTCTAAGTGATGTGATGCAGCGTTCACCTCGTTTGACCTCCTCCACCGTCTGGGTTTGATTCTCCTCACCTTCACCTGAGATGATCGATCTCATCTCAACATTATTAATTACTAAAATATGGTCAAACACGCCAAAAACTAAGTGAAACCATATTACAAAAAGCGATAAAACTGTAGGAAATATTCTGAAATCCAGACTAAAACTTTGTAAAATCGGGTTGTAAAAGGTAGTAAAACATAGCGAAAAGATAATGAAATCAGCCAGAAAAATGGTAAAACCTGAGTAAATTTACTAAAGCAAACAAAAAGATTGGAAAAACCAACAAAACAATGGGAAAACCCAATGGAACGATAGTAAAATCAGCCAGAAAAATGGTAACAACCTGAGTAAATTTACTAAAGACCAATGAAAGATGATAAAACACACAACTAACACCGTAAAATCATGTTACACAAAATGGTAAACATGAGTAAATATAGTAAAACCTGATGAAAGATTTGAAAAAACAACCAAAACATTGTAAAACCCAATTAAAAGATAGGAAAATCACACAGAATGATGGTAAAACCTGAGTAAATATACTAAAACCTAACAAAAGATTGGAAAAAACAACAAAAAGATGGTAAAACCCAATGAAAAGGTGGTAAAATCAGACAGAAAAATGGTAAAAGCTGAGTAAATTTACTAAAGACCAATGGAAAGATGGTAAAACACAACTAAAACTTAGCAAAACCATGTTACACAAAGTAGTAAAACATGAGTAAATATACTAAAACCTGATGAAAAGATTGGAAAAACTAACAAAAACGTGGTAAAACCCAATGTAAAGACAGTAAAACCACACCGAAAAATGGTAAAACCTGAGTAAATATACTAAAACCTAATGGAAAGATGGTAAAATAGAACGTAAACAGTTAGCATATGTAAGTGACAAAACCATGGATGGATGAAGAGTAGCCCAAACTAATGTCAGACAAAGACTTTGGAAAAAAACAAACGTAAAATGGTCAAATTAGAGTAAAATATGTAAAACAAAACTAAAACTGACCAAAACCAGATTAGAAAAAGGTTTTAAAACAACAGTAAAAAACTCCAGCCCAAGGTGAAGACAGTGAAAACTGAATTCTAAAACTTCGCTCTAAAACTCCCATCATGGATGTGAACGGCGTCCGGAGGACAAGCTTGTGTTTTTTTTTTTATCGTACCCTCTGCTGGTTGGTTTGTACGTCTGTGTAACTGATGCGATGCAGCGTTCACCTCCTCCGCCCTCCTCCACCGTCTGGGTTTATGGTCTCACCTTCACCTGAGATGATAAATCTGATCTCGACATGATTTATTACAAATGTAAGGGTGAAAGCGATCCCCCCGACCTGTCAGCCAAATCAGAGAGCAGGGATCCCGGGTTCTAACTCGGATCGGTCTGGATAACGTCGAGTATCTAAAATGTCTGGGTGTCGAAGATGAGCTTTCAGTCTGGACGTGGTGTTCAGACCAAACATGAAGCCACAGGAGGACTGAAAGGAGTCACATTTTGGGGTTTTTTTTTCAATGGAATTCTTCATTTTCCAACATTTCCCTGTGGTCTGCATAAACTGTAAACCAGGGCTGTCAAACATGCGTCCCGGAGGCCAAATGCGTCCGGCCAAAGGTTCTAATCTGGCCACTGGGATGAATTTACAAAGAGTAAAAATTCCACTGTCAAGGCTGTGGAACTCATTTTAGTGTCGGTTCAACATACAGACCAATCTGATCTACAGTCAGATAATAACAGCAGAAGAACCCACAAAAAAGAATGACTGCAGATTACTACTGGGTTTGATGTGAAAAAAAAAACAAACATTATGTCTATAAATAATGACAACTTCAAGTTTTTGGCTTTGTTTTAGTGCAAAAAATAACATTAAATTATGAAAATATTTAGATTTACAAACTATCCTGTAACAATAAAATGTGAATAACCCAGTGTTTTTCAACCTTGGGGTTGGGACCCCACGTAGGGTTGCCTGAAATTTCTAGTAACTGATAAAAAATTAGAACTTACTAATAAAAATTTACATTATTTAGCCTAAATGTTGCCTAAAATTAACGTTTATTTACAACATATTATAGCAAACTATTACATGATCAAAAACAAATTAATTTTAGCCCAAAAAAAAAAGTCTCCATTTTGAATGTCTGAGGTCGCCTGAAATTTGTGACATTCAAATGGGGTCCGGAGTCAAAAAAGGCTGGAAACCACTGGAATAACCTGAACAAATGTGCCCAACCTGAAATGTCTGTATTAAATTCAGTCCAGTTTGAACTCTTTTCTTCCTGTTCCTCAGTGTTTAGTGTCTTTGTAGATCTGATCCAGAATGCACATGGACTAATGAGAAGTGGAGGCAGAAGACTGGTAAAATTGCACTGATTTTTCTTAAGAAATTTCAGTTTTTCAGGTTATTCACATCTTTTTGTTTGGATAATTTATAAAAGTAAGTATTTTCATAATTTAATGGGTTTTTTACTAAAACATAGACAAAAATTGTCAGTTGTCATTATTTCTCGGTTATTCTGTTCTTATTTGACTGGGTCAGTCCACTGCAGGTCAAATCAGACTGAATGTGGAACCTGAAAGAAACAGGCGTTTGAGAACCCTGCTGTAAATGCTCTGCTTGGGTCTGAGTCTTCATTCACTAATCAGAACCAACGACCGTCAGATTGGATTCGAGTAACAAACTCATACGTTCAGGTCGTTCTTTAGTTTGACTTTGTCCAGTCGTTGTTTTCGTCCCGTCT
The DNA here is from genome assembly GCF_902148855.1 of Sphaeramia orbicularis. Lineage (NCBI taxonomy): Eukaryota > Metazoa > Chordata > Actinopteri > Kurtiformes > Apogonidae > Sphaeramia > Sphaeramia orbicularis. The sequence goes on along the minus strand of NC_043976.1, from coordinate 43,401,628 downwards.
CGTTGAATCCGCTGAAACACTTGTTTCTTTTTCTGTTTCTTATCATTTCAGCTTCATGGACCGCTCATCATGAGACTCCGCCTCTTGCTCCTCCCCTCCCTCCGGTCTAAGCTCCACACCCCCACCCGCCACTGCTGCTCGTCATCCCCGATAACCAATGGGGTCGCGTCGCGGAGGCCGCTTCAGCACAGAAGGCTCCGCCCCCCGGCCTGTGATTGGTCCAGACTCGGTGGAGGTGTTGGGTTACCTCGTACCCCCGCGATGACTTCACCAACGTGACGCCGAAGATCTTAGAAAAGTCGGGCGCAACCTCCACAATCAATCCCATCATCCTCTGTGGCTGATCAAGGAGCGAATCAAAGCTCACTTCTACAGGTACGAGTGTTTCCATGGAAACGTGACCATGTGTCTTTGAGTACTTAGAAAAGCGCCAAATAAAAGCAATGTATTATATTATTATTATTATATTATTATTATTATTATCATTATTATTATTATTATTACCTCCACCAAGGAGGTTATGTTTTCATCGGGGTTTGTTTATTTGTTTGTTGTCTGTCTGTTTGTCTGTTACAACATAACTCAAATGTTATGGACAGATTTGTATGAAAATTTCAGGAAATGTTGATACTTGGAACAAGGAACAAATGATTAAATTTTAGTGGTGATTGGGGGGGGGGCGGTGGTCTGCCTTGGTGGAGGTCTGCGCTCTCCAAGTGCTTTTCTGGTTTCTATTTTTTTGTTAAATCAGTAGAAATGGTCATAATGAAAGTGAAACCTTGTATCTTTAGCCCCTTTTCCGCATCACTTCTGTTACAGTAATATTCCATCTTTATTCCAGAACGACGTCTGTAAATGAATGGTGGGTCATTTAGTCCCCACCTCTGTGACACCTCTAGAGGTAGGACAGAACCCTGACAAAGGTGGGATTAGGATTCTGGAATACTCTGAAAAGGAACGAGAATCGGATTTGTGCCGTTCAAACCGTCTTTAACAATATTCTGCCTCAACTTATGATTTCTACATGTGCATTACAGATCAGATCTACCAAGGCACAACACAGGCTGAATAATGTTAAAATTGCACTTATTTTTCTTCAGACATTTCAGGTGTTCATATTTGTTCAGGTTATTGACGTTTTCCTTATTACAGGATATCAGAGTTTAATGTTCTTTGCAGTAAATCAAAGTGAAAAAAACTTGGTGTTGCCATTATTTATAGGCATTATATCATATTATTGTTTTCACATTAAACCAAGAAGAAAATTTGGAGTCATTACTTTAGGTTATTATTCTGTTATTTCCAGTTTGACGCCCTTGACTGTTAATATCTCTTGCACTTTGCAAATTCATCCCACAGGCCGCATTGGAACCTTGGCGGGCCCGCATTTGGCCGCCAGGACCGCATGTTTGAGACCCCTGATTTAGAACATGCACTGTAAAAAAACGGTATTATTTCAGCAGCAGGGGTGGCCGAAAAAATACTGTTAAATAAGTAAATAACCATCTCACAAAAATACTCGGTAATTTTCCATAATTAAAATACAGTTTTTTGCCCTAATTTTACGTGAGATTTTGCATTTTTTTTGAACTTTTTAATGTTTTAATAAAGAATATTTTCATGTATTAAAACAATCAAATATCTATAAATATAAATAATTTTCAATGAGACTCAGTTGTTCAATCCACTGATAAAAACTGTATTTTGACAGTTATTCAGCGCTTATACATTGTTTATACATTCACAAAAATACATTTATTCAACATTTTTGTGTGAAAACATCAAGATATTTGTCAATTAACAAACAAGTCATGTTTGTAAACTGACAGAACAAATACTTCTTTTACGGTTAATTATCAGTAATTTTCTCTGTTTTATTTTTATTTTATTTTTTTACAGTATTAAACTTTAAATAAACAGTTTTAATATCTCATAAATAGAAAGAAATATTTGTGAATATGACACATTTGCAAATATATTTTAACTGTATTTTTCTGTGAAAACAGAAAATATTTCTTTTAAAAAACGGAATTTTATGGGTATTCACAGTACAGTTTTTTCATGTTTCTTACATTTGACATGTAAATCAGTCTTTTTTTGTCATTTCATGATATTTTCCTGTATCTTAAAAATACAGGAAAAATCTGTAAAGTAAACAGTTGAAAATTCTGTTAAATTACAGATTTTTTTTTACAGTGTGAAGTCCAAAGTGTGCATAATCTGCTCACCTGGACCTGGAGGGTTAATATGGACGTATCGGTGGACTGATCCTCAGTCTGTGAATCCGTCGTCCACATCCTGCGTCCGACGCGTCCTCCTGTCACTGTTTCTCTGCAGACTCACCACTTTCAGGCTCCGTGTAAAACTTTGCTGCATTGAACTCGGCACAAACCCCTCCTCCTCATTCGGAGGCGATAACACACACACACACTGAGCGCCACACCACCGTCGCATTAATGCCGCATTAATAAGTCATTAAGGAGTCGCTGAGTGTGTTGTCTGACAGTGGTTTAACTCTGCCATTTCACAGGTCACGAACTTTACTCTTTAGAAAAGCCTGCGTTCTCTGATCGCAGCTCGGACGACACCTGAGGCCTGCTGGGTAATATATTTATACGCCACGGAAATGCCGCGGCCTCCGTCTGCGGTGCTTTAACTCTGAGGTCTGGTTGGTTTATTGTGTTGTTGTGGACCAAGGTTAGTATCGTGAACGAAAACTAACAAATGACAAAAACTAGAATTGAAAAAACATTTTTGTTAAGTGAAATAAATAAAAACTAGAATTAAACAAGTGTTCAGAGAAGGCAAACCCCCGCTAAGCACCCCAAACAGTGTGCATGTGTGGATGGACTATTTCTTTTTAAACTATGGATGTGCAAAACAAATTTCATAATGATATTTCACAAATTGCATTTTTTATGATTTTTTTGAAAATGGTGCATAAAAATAAAGTCAACAGAGCTTAACGGAAGAGAAATGGAGTGGAACGATATAGGCCTAGGCCCTGGGACCAACCCATTAAATTTTGGGCCAAGTAGGCCAAAGTTCAAGGTCACAGCAAGGTCACAACATCTACAATTTTCCTATCCGTCATCATTGAGCAATTTTTGAAAATTCATAAAAAATTCAAAACAACTCCAATTAGCCTCCAATCTGATCCACCTGTAGCTTAGAACAATATCTTGTATCTGGCACAAAATTGTCCACATCCACTGTGGAATGTGGACTCTGTGGACATTTACATTTAACATTGAAAATCCCATTTACCACACATTTTTCATTTTAACTCAACAAGTACTGATTGGAATTGAATATAATTTGGCATACACATGACTGGTACCAAGCTTCAACTTTGTCATTCCTCTCCATTTCTCTTCTGTTACGCTCTGTTGACTTTTGTTATTTTTTATGCACCATTTTCAAAAAAATCATAAAAAGTGCAATTCGTGAAATATCATGAAATTTGTTTTGCACATCCAGAGTTTAGAAGAAATAGTCGATCCGCACATGCACACCGTCTGGGGTGCTTGGCGGAGGTTTGCGTTCTCTGAACACTTGTTCATTTTAGGTTTTTTCGTGGCAGTTGGGACTCGGTGGTCGTGGTCTGAATGTTCCGTCCTTCTGTCCTCGCCGTTTAAACAACAGGAACCTTTTCGTGAACCCGTGTATGACCCGTTTCCTTCCAATCCTCCACAGTTCGTACATGGGCCGATGGGGGAACCCGCTGTTCTCCGTCCACGACAACCTGAGCCCGGTCGTCACCGTGGAGCAGAACTTCGACAGGTCAGAAGATCCCATCAATTCAGTATCGATTAGTTATTGATTAGAGAGGAGACGAGGAGTTCATCTGAGCAGAACCTGAAGGACTTCATCAAATGCAGATCACACACGACTTTTACTGGATTAGTGTTGAATTTGTTGATATTTTTATTTAATAATCAACTAAATGAGCAGAAGGTTTAATTTCACAACAGACTGAAAAGAATTAGATGCATTTTGTAATAGATAGATAGATAGATAGATAGATACTTTATTCATCCCACAGGGAAATTTACAAGTACAAAATATTTGTACATTTTTTGGGAGAATATCGCAGCATTAAGTGAAATTCTGAGTTCTGATTGGATGAAATTCGAGGTCATGTGATCAGAACATCATCATCGTCTCCATCTGATGTCTTTTAGATCTAGAAAGACATTTTAATCCTGACAGATTTCACGCAAAAGGAGGTGTCAGTGAATCTGATTGGTCTGCTTGATTTGATTGACAGCTTACTGATCCCGCCCACCCCACCCCAGCAGGAAGAAGGGCGACAACTACTACCTGAACAGGTGATGCCTTCATCCAACCACGTTTAAAAACACTGCAATTTGTAAAAAAAAAAAAAAAAGGAAAATAATAGTAATTCTTTTTCTTTTTTTTTTTTAATTAAAAAAACAAAACACTGCAGTTCATTCTTCACCTGTTGCTGAATGTCTTCCCTTGGTCGTTTCCAGGGCAACGATGCTCCGGGCTCATACCTCCGCCCACCAATCAGACCTGGTCCGATCTGGGCTCGACGCCTTCCTATTGGCCGGAGATGTTTATAGGCGGGACGAGATCGATGCCAGTCACTACCCGTTTTCCACCAGATGGAGGGAGTCCGACTCTTCTCCAACCACGAGGTTCGAGGCTGTTCAAAGGATTCTGTCGATGCTCAGATCTGACCGTTTCTAAAAGAGTTCTGGTGTTCATCATGTTTTATTTTTGAATCTCTCAGTTCTTTCATTTCAGTTTTTTATTTCTGTTGAGTTGAATTTACTACTTTGGGTTCAGCGATTCTTTAGTTTTAGTTTGAGGTTTTCAGATGACCCATGAAAGTCGATGAAACGACTCGGTAGACCCGGCTTCATTTGTGACTCAGTTCGTTTGGGGACTTTGTTCATTTAGGGACTTTATTCGTATGGGGACTCGGTTCAATCGCAGACTCGGTTTGATTGGGGACTCAGTTTGATCAGGGACTCAGTTTGTTCGGGGACCTGTTTCAACTAGGGACTCGGTTTGATCGGGAGTCGGTTCAGTCAGGGACTCTGTTTGGGGAGCTGGTTCGATTTAGAACTCTGTTTGTTTGGCGACTTGGTTCAGTTTGGGACTTACTTTGATTTGGGACTTGTTTCGATTGGGACTCAGTCCATTTGGAAATTCGGTTCATTTGGGGACTCTGTTTGGGGACCTGGTACAATTTGGAACTTGGTTCATTTGGGAACTTGGTTAAATTTGGGACTCTGTTTGTTTTGGGACTTGGTTCAGTTTGGGACTCGGTTTGTTTGGGGGCTTGGTTTGATTGGGACTTGGTCCATTTAGCAACTCGGTTCGATCGGGGTCTCGGTTCATTTGGGGACTCTGTTTGGGGACCTGGTTCAGTTTGGAACTTGGTTTGTTTGGGGGCTTGTTTCAATTGGGACTCGGTCCATTTGGCAATTCAGTTTGATCGGGGACTCTGTTTGGGGACCTGGTTCAGTTTGGGACTCAGTTTGTTTGGGGGATTGGTTCGATTGGGACTTGGTCCATTTGGCAACTCGGTTCGATCGGGGACTCGGTTCATTTGGGGACTCTGTTCAAGTGGGGACTCTGTTTGGGGACCTGGTTCCTTTGGGAACTTGGTTCAATTTGGGACTCACTTTGTTTGGGGACTTGGTTCAGTTTGGGACTCAGTCCATTTGGCAGCTCGGTTTGATGGGGGACTCAGTTTTTTAGGGGTCTCGGTTCATTTGGAGAATTGATTTGATTGGGGACTTGGTTTGCTTTCTGTTAGATTGGGGAACCGGTTTGATCGGTACTTGGTTCGACTGGGACTTGATTACTTTGGGGACCTCTTTATAAAGGTGACAAATTACAACAAATCAAAATAAAGAAACAGAAAATAACATCAGTATCCAAGAAAGTGTACCACATGTACGGCATTAATAGAAACCCTGGTTCTGGTTCTGGTTCTGACAGTGTCTCCTGGGTCTCAGTTGTTTTCTCAGGTCAAGGATGGACACCAGTTGTTCCTGTTTGAGTCGGGAGGTCGACGGACGCCTCAGAAACAGGAAACGCACACTCTGGAGGCGGTCAAACTGGTGGAGTTCAACCTCAAACAGACGCTGACGCGACTCATCACCAACTTGTTCGGAGGTGAGACCATGGCAACGGGGGCGGAGTCAGCGTTAACCGATGGATTAGAGAACGAGATAATAGATGTTAAAAATGAGGATTTAGGAAAGACGTAACTAGAATAAAGGTGAACTTGAACTGTAGAGAGAAAAAAAATGTGTGATGTGAGTTTTAAAAAATAATTTTAAATTGTCATTTTAGCGTTTATAAAAAATATCTGTGAAGAAAAGATGCCAATGTATTGGACTGCAGAGGTATGAAGTGAGTTTAATGCCAGTCAAGGCCAATTTTACGATGAGAACCAGAAGAGACAACTGTCAGAGTCAAGAAAAGAAGTGATCAAAATAGAACCCATTGTTTTTTCCACTGGAGTCAGTAAATAAATATGAAGAATGGAGTTGGACGGTAAATGTCAGCGTTTCTTCCACACAGGTGAGTTTGATTCGGAGGTTGATGAAGGTAGACCGTTATTATGGGATGTTCTTATCTTTGCTAAGTTGCCATTTGTTGATCCACGGTTCAGACTAAACTGTGACAGGTCTGACCTTGTTTGTTGGATTCAAACAGATCTTTAGTTCAGCTACTGACGACACCAACCAACAGAAAACAGGAGATTAGTGGATTTACTGTGGCTGTTTTCAGTCTAAAAACAGAGCTAAGCTAACAGAGCTAAGCTAACAGAGCTATAATGTAAACTATCAGCTGAAGATTCAAAAAGACAAAACCAGGTGAACTGAGCTGAAAAACTTCACCAAATCCAGGAGGGTTTTTATATTTATATATTTATTTATTTCTTGCTTGAAAGCATCGACTGATTCAGATCCAAACTAAGCTTCTTCTTCCTCCTCCTCTTCCTCTTCCTCCTTCTCCTCCTCCTCTTCTTCTTCTCCTCTTCTTCCTCCTCCTCCTCCTCTTCCTCCTCCTCTACCTCCTCCTCTTCCTCTTCGTCTTCAGACTTGGAGGTCAGATGGGTCGACTGTTACTTCCCCTTCACTCATCCCTCCTTCGAGATGGAGGTGCGTTTCCATGGCGACTGGTTGGAGGTTCTGGGCTGTGGAGTGATGGAGCAGGAGCTGCTGAACTCTGGTCAGAACACACACATACACTTGACATACTTAGAACATACACAGAACATACTTACAACATACATGAGGGTTTGAGCAGCTGACTCGATGCATGGTCATGTATGTTGAAGTTACACATATGATCATTATGAACATCAGTGAACCATCAAGACTCTAAGAGATGTTTAATATGACATTTTACATCAGACAAAGTAAACAAATAGGGTTTGAAGTAAAAAAAGAGACAAAACAGGTAAAAGTACTGTTTGCTGTTTATTTCACTCATACAACAGCAGCTACAAAAAAAATAAATATAAGCGTAAGTTTGTATGATCCAACTCGTGGTCCACAGACTGTGGCTCATTATCACCTGGACTTAAATTATTACACATTTTGCTTTTTTTACTGCTTTGCACATTCTTGTCATTCTCTGGATGAGCTTCATGAGGTAGTCACCTGACATGTTTTCCAAAAGTCTGAAGGAGTTCCCAGAGATGCTGAGCACTGGTTGGACATCTGAGGTCCATCTAATGTCATTTAAATGAGAAGGGGAGTCCAAACTTTGGACTGGTAGTGTACATACCACAGGCAGTTTCTGTCCGACTGCAGTGGAAGCTCACCTTCCCCTAAATGACTCAAATTAAATGGTCAAATCTGTTCAGTTGTGTTGACTTTTTATTGACTCCAAATGTGTTAGAACACGTTCATCTCACAGACGAGTTCGTTTAGAATCAGCTTTATCACAAATCAGTGGACTCGATGTTGTTCACTTCTCCTCCATTCCCGTTGCGCTGTTTTCTCATACGATCTATCATCAATGCATTTGCCCGTAGACGCTCAGCATCTCTGGGGGTGAATGGAGCTGTGGGCGGAGCTCAGCCGGGCCGGATGCTGAGCTTCCACGTGCTGATTGGAGGATCAGTCGAAAGGCTGAATCCCGTTTGACTGACAGCTATTTTCAGATCTCCTCCTTCACTGACACAGTTCAGTCTAATACACAGTTTAATAATGCACATCCTTCTGTGAAATCAAGAGAGAAACTACTATGAAATTACTTGTTCATTCCTTGCACTGTAAATAAAACACACTCATTGTACTTCCTTGTTTCAATTTAACATAATTTCAACGTTTTCTTGTTTCAGTTTCATATATTTAATCATTTCTTGTTCAAGTTTAATATCGTTTTGTGGATAGTTAAATCAGTGATACTGTTGGCAAGGTTGGAGTGAACTAGCTGTCTAGCAAGGTGCGCATGATGGCAGACAATGCTAATGTTGTCGACCTGATTTTGACAAAGCCATTTGATAGTCTTCCTTACGAGGAGAAACTTCGAATTAAACAGCAGGGCAGATCAACACCTGACATTCACCTGGTGCAAAAAGTAGGAAAAGCTACAGGTCCTTTCAACACTCCTGGTATGGTAAAGTTAGCTGGCCAATGAGCTTCCCCTCTGAAAGACGAGCAGCCGCCACTGGTACATACATATATGTACATACACATACATATATACACCATATATGCCTTCAGCTATACTCGTATATCATAATGTTTGTTACATCAGTGTATATTATACCATCAAAACACATTATACCAACAATAACATGATTCTTATTACTAGCACCACCACATGTAACAGCTTATTATTATATTAATAATATATAATATCTGTATAGTTACTTTTCTATTCATTAATAATAACAATAATAACAATAATAATAATAATAATAATAATAATCTGAGATGAAATGGAGTTGTTGGATGGAACTGATCTTGGGGCTAAAAACACTGCCTTAGAGGTTGTCGTTTTCTTGGAAATGCAGATATTTTTCTAAGTATCGTCCATCCAGGGACTCTTCCACTGATAGTAAATCTCTGAACGGAGGCAGTGTCAGTTCAATATCCAATCAAAATGCACAATTAAAGCTGTCAAAACAAACACCCATTGATCTGTTGACCATTTAGACGTCGCAGAGGCCAACAGACGGGTTTAACACCGCTGCCGTCGTTAAATCAGCGAACACCGTAGGAAAAAAATCGACGCGAAGCCCGTTCGTGGTCTCTCGGCCTGGGCTAAGTGGCTCCAAGCTCTGCCTTAAACGTCGCTGTATCTGCGCTCCACTTCACACCCCGCTTGTTTCGATCAATAGATGCTTTGAAACACAGAGAGCGGCCGATCAAACCGCCGCCGCCGCTCGCAGACAGGGGTGTGTTAATTGACTGAGTTCAGGATGTGACATAACAAGACCTGCTGTTACAGCTGATGTCCAAGACGAAGATGTAAACGCCTGCACCTGCATGTATGCATGTATATATGATGGAGAAGAAAGAGGACAGGGTGGAAAAGCAAGGGATGGATGGATGGACGGACGGACAGATGGATGGATGTTTGGACAAATGATGGATGGATGGATGGACAAACTGATGAAAGGTGGATGGATGGACAAATGAACATTGGATAGACGGATGGACAGACAGATAGATGAATGGACAAATGGACATTGGACGGATGGACAGATGGACAGGTGAAGTGTCTGTAATGGATCAGAGTCCAGGTTTATCTGACGACTTGCTTTTTATTAAACTTCTATTTCCTTGTTTCATTTTTGAGCTTTTACAACACAAACACTTCGAACATCACGTCAGCTGGACTAAATGAGATAAAAACAACAAAAAAAAGATAAAAATAACAGAAAATACCAAATCATTAAGCACAAAAAGAACACTGAAGACAAAATAAAAACGAAGAAGAACTAACGAGTGAAACAAAAACAGCGGAAAAGATAGAAAACAAAAAAAGACTCCAGATGAAAATAAAACAGACGTTAAAGAACCGACACGATGAAGACGACATGGACACGAGGATGATGCTGATGTTTGTTCCATCTTTGTCTGAACTGAAATGACCTTCATCTGACCAAGGTTATAATCGTTAACGAGAACTAAGGAAATGACGAAATAGAATTGTAAAAACATTTTCGTTAACTGAAATAAATAAAAACTATAATTAAAGGGAAAAAATGATAACTAACTGAAACTGTATTGTGTGTTTACAAAACTAACTAAAACATATAAAAATTATGGATAAAATTCCCTTCATTTTTGTATTTGTCAATGTCGGATTGATACCAAAGCGATTTATTTCCCTCTCAGTTTTCTGTGCTGTCACCATACAACACTTTTTGGTCGTCACTTGTGTTCACTTTTGGTTTCCAGTCGTCTTCTGGTCCCCACTCTACCTGGAAACATGGAGACTAAAGTTGGGAGAAAGCAGCAGAGTCCTGTCTGGGATTTATTTGAATACCGACAGAGAAGAAGAGAAGAGAACGACTGAACTAAAACTAAGCATTTCCAAAAAAATGAAAACTAATAAAAACTAGCAAACCTGCTCTAAAAATGAATTAAAACTAACTGAATTAGAGAAAAAAAGTCAAAACTAAATAAACTAAACTAGAATGAAAAATCCAAAACTATTAGAACCTTGCCTCTGACCTCTGACCCTTTGACCTCTGCTGAGGGTAGTTTCTGCAGACCAACCCTCCTCTCCTTCAACTCCGATTGCGTTCGTTGTCACTGATATTTTTAAAGCGATGAACTGAGATAAAAAATGAACATGTGTTTTAACAACGAGCACGAAAATAATTAACGGACGATGAAAATAACGACGGGTGGCGGTCTCGGCGGCAGAAAACCCTTTAGCTGTAATTAAAGCAGATCACAGGTGACACAAACGTTGGCATAAAGTGAAAATACAGCGTCTGGTGGGCTGTGAAACGTCCACGTGAACAGAATGAAGTTGTTTTTTCTGAATGGGCGTCCATCTGCTCGCTGCTCCAAACATCAGTATGAGGACGGCGCTCGCTCCTCGCTGCATGTGCACACCCTTACGTCAAATTAAAGTCATGACGGTGACAGTTTGTGAAACCTGAGAGAGGGGAGGGGTGTGTGTGTGGGGGGAGTGGGCGGGGCCTAACGGCGGGCGCTGCAGCAACACTCCCGACAGTCCGTCCATTCACTGCAGGAGAAGAATCCTGACGTCGACTTTCATTCACTTTATGGAGACGGTCCATGTGTGCTTCTATGAAACTGCACTGTAAAAAAAAAATCTGTAATTTAACAGAATTTTACTGTTTATTTTACAGATTTTTCCTGAATTTTTAAGATGGAGGAAAATATCAATGAAATGAAAAAAATAGACTGTGATTTTACATGTCAAATGTCTAACATGAAAAAACTGTAACTGTGAAGAACCATAAGATTTCAATTTTTTAAACAAATTTTTCTTTTTTCACAGACAAATACAGTTAAAATACATTTGCAAATGTATCATAATTTCACAAATATTTCTTTTCTATTTATGAGATTAAACTGTTAATTTAAAGTTTAATACTGTAAAAAGAATTTAAAATAATAAAACGAGATAAAATTACTGACAATTAACCATAAAAGAAGTATTTGTTCTGTCAGTTGAACCAGACTTGTTTGTTAATTGACAAATATCTTGTGCAATTACAGGAGGTTTCACAACAAAAATGTTGAATAAATGTATTTTTGTGAATGTAACATGTATAAGCACTGATAAACTGTCCAAATACAGTTTTTATCAGTGGATTGGACAACTGAGTCTCATTGAAAATTATTTATATTTATAGGTAATTTGTTTGTTTTAATACATGAAAATATTCCTTATTAAACGTTAAAAAGTTTTTAAAAAAATGCAAAATCTCATGTAAAGTTAGGGCAAAAAACTGTATTTTAATCATGGAAAATTACCATATTTTTATGACATGGTTATTGTCTGTTATTTAACAGTATTTTTTCCGCACCCATGCTGCCGGAATATTACCATTTTTTCCAGTTTTTTTTTTTTTTTTTTTTACAGTGTGGGTTTATTTTGGTATCTGTCACTTTTCCATTATTTTAGACCCAATAATAAAAGGTAAATGTAGACATATTTAACCCCAGGATAGACCTAATGATGACCTCAGATAAATGCATAAAAAATTTTACTCTTTACTCTGATTCTTCCCATAATTAATGAATTTATAATCAAATACTGGTTCCAAAACTAGGACCCAAATATGGACATTAAATCTCCTCAGGTGTCAGTGCATTAGATGTGTAAACATGTGTAAATGCTCTTCTATAGACTCCAAATACAGACACTGTGTTCAGTGTGTGGATCCTAGTGGTTTTTCTAATCCACACATGTGGGTTTGGCATCAAGCTCAGTCTCATTCCAGTTTTGGTGCGGAACCCATCGTGTCCACTGGGGTTACGTGCAGAACCCAAACATTTAAACACATATAAATCATGAGTGATTTTTCAACAGTGGTCATTTTTGTGAACACTCTGCCTTGAATAATTAGTTCAATTCCCAAAATGCACCTGTGAGAGAATAAGAGATATTTTAAAAAAACAAAAAATAGCAGGGGGTAATTTTCGTGTCCTTTTGACTGTGTTACATGCGGATTTATGTATAAAAATATATTTAAAAAACATAAAAATGTGTTTAACCTGAAATTTTTTTTTTCTTTCGTTTTCTTTCTTTCTTTTCTTTCTTTTCTTTTTGTATCTTCTTCTTTCTTTGTATTCTTTCTGTCTTTCTTTCTTTCTTTCTTTTTCTTCTTTGTTTCTTTCTGTCTTTCTTTCTTTC